>NC_141701.1:112522815-112807274 GCF_971803275.1 Cyanistes caeruleus
TGAAGACAATAAGACAAATTTAATGCCTGTTAAAAATGTATCCCTTCCTAATTTTTGTTTCTTAGACTTTCTGACTAAACTACTTTATTAGGCAATCACAGCCTAAGGTATCAACTAAAAACTAAAATTCTAATTAGAGGATCCAGCATCCTCCATGATCATAACCTCCAGACATTTAAAAAAAGCCCCACACAGTCAAGCAAGACTCTGGTGTTTCCACTCCCTAGCTTTCAGGCAGGAGCTTTCAACTCACAGTAATCCATTTCATTAATTGAATTCTCCCACTCTGAAAAAAACTCAGAAGTTTGGAAATGGAAGAAATTGCAAGTTTTGCCTAAATACAAATATCTTTTTTTCTCTCTAGTGAAGTCAAAGTAAATTTAGTGAAATTTATGAAGGAGCATTCCCCATCAGTTAATCAAGGTGTATACCAAATTCTTCATTGGAAAATAAAGATTACAGTCTCCTTGCAAATCTGTCTCCAACTCTTCTACTATTTCCTCATGTATTTGTCTTCCTTCACGTGTGCTGTGCTCCTCCCCCTTACTGACACGCATGGCATCGGTGAGTACTCTGTCATGCCTTATGTAGTGAAAAACAGCTGAAGGTAAAGTGTTCCAGGTCAAGTAGGTACTTCTAGTGGTTCAAAAGACAATTTTTGACAGAACAGAAGTGCATTCTTTGGTTCTGGCCCACTTCACTAACTGCCTGATAAGTACCTTGAAACATCCAAGCAAACACACTCATCAAATGAAGCAATTTAACGCAACCAAGATGGTTTTGGGAAACAAAAAATTGATACTAAAAGGCAATGTTATCCTTTCTTACAGAGTTGACTCTACAGATTTGTACAGGCACTATTCTTACCAACTTTTCCGTGAAAGAGTTGTTTCCATTGGCCCCTTTTGGACTTTTGGATTCTTAGAGTTATTCTTCTAAGCCATGTTGCTCCAGTTACAAAACCTGATGAAGTTCATTTGTCATCCTGATTACACAATGTATTCATTGAGTCCATTTTGCAATATAATATTGACTAAAATATTAATAGGAAGTGTTGACAGGAACCAATCCAAAATAGCAGCTCATGCACCCTGTTATTAGCAGTGTAGTTTTCACCATTAAATAGTCAAAAAAAGCTTAATTAGATTTTAGCAGCCCTAGAAATCAAGAAAGGAAAAGAACCTTTCAAAGCATTAACATCTCAAGTTCTGCAGCATGTTTCAGGAGCCAGCACAGACCAGTGACTTGTTATGCATGTAAAGTACTGCAGAAGATCACCAATCCTTTCCAAAGTCCTGTTTCTTTAGCCCTTGAGTTGAAAATTAGAACATGGCATATAAGGAATTTTCACCTGAAGTTTAAAATGCCTGTATACATAGAAGTTTAATTTATTATTCTAATGACTTTCACAGCTTGAGATTCTCACTGGGAGACATGCCTGTATGCATTTAATAAGGCTGCAGAGATTGGGACTATTCCTGAAGGACTTTCCGAATCATTTCCAAAGCATCTTTTTATAGCTGGCAAAGTATAAATTATGTAAAAAGGCAATTAGATAGATACCATCAAATCTATTTGACTGTTAACCCCTCTTTGTTAGATTAATCTATAAACCTGAAAAGAATCCACTGTTAGCATTCCAAGACCATGCTCACATATTTAGATGTGAAAACGTAATCATTCAAATAACTGCAGCAGGGGGGCAGGGAAGGGAGAGAGGGAGAGGCAGGAAGTCTTCATGTTCTTCTCCTTTTCTCTCGAGACCTAAACAGCACGTTCATGACAAATATGCTGTCCTATTACTCTGACGTTGGTACCTCATAAACATAACTGATGATCCCAGCATTAGATTTTTGGAAATCTAGTAGAGATCTAGTAGAGAGCATAAAATAAATAAATAAATAAATAAATAAAATATCATTATATCTCCTTTCCCTACTGATGAAATCCTAGTTCTTTGGGGATTCAAGAACTGAGAAGAAACATTCCCACACTTCCCATAAATCTTCCAGTAACAGAGAAGGAAGAGAGCCAGTGGCACAAAACAGAGTTTCAATTAAGCCACATAATTTATCTTTTTTTCCATGAGATCTCCCCACAGGTAACAAAACATCAGGGTTGGTGCTGTAGCTCTCTGCTCCTTTTCATAAAGGGCACTTCATTGCCTTCTTGGAATTTGCGTATCATGGCAGTGAATATTAAATACAAGTTTCACAGGGAGGGCAAGAACATGAAATTCCCTAGAGCTTCTACCAGGGCCTAAGTCTAAGTCAAAAATTTCTCTTCATAAAGAAGTTATAAACAGCACTCGGTGTGTTTCTGCTACTCAAGGCCAAGATACTCCTGAAAATTGCCTATCTCCTGTGTCAGTGCCCTTGAAGCCAGACAAGATCATTCAGCCTCAAACACAAACTGCAGCCTGCCTGTAATCCAGAGTCAGATCTGAACACCCTCTTCTTCAACCATCTCTAATTATGAGTAACCTTGATTTGCTTTTTAGCTGGATAAACAGACAGTCTGGCTCAAGCATTTCTCACCCCATGGCAGAAGAGTAGATAATACATACATCAAAAGTGCTCTCTTCCCCTTCACCGCATGACTTCTGTTTTACGAGGCATGCCCAGAAGTAGAGATCATGTTAAACCATTTGACAAGAACATTCACTATTTCCTCCCCCCTCCCAGAAACTGACTGTGAGATTCTAGTTACAAAGACATTTTGTCAGTTCACTGCTGTAAGTGGCCACTTTTCATACGCGCCAGCTAAGCAGAAACAACCTGAGAGTTATGAATACTTATCAGATTGTGTGAAAGTCACAGGCATCACACTGCTGTCTGACTCTCAATAGCAGGGGACTTCTGGGTGTCATTTGGGAATGAAAAGATGCTGTCATTACTCCAAGAGGAGAAAGAGAGCCAAATGAGACTACTTGTGAAAGCAGCCCAATGATAGAACATTTTGATTAGAATAAATGACACCAAGAAATTGTCTGCTGGCAACCACACTTTTTCCCATTACAAGAAGATGATACAATAAAAGGGAATTTCTTTGCCAACTCTCATTCTACTGGGAGGTTTCTGAAACCTCAAATTTCATGAGACAACAATCTCTAGAGATGAAGAAACAGAGGAAAGTATTTTCAGTTAGCGCTTTTCTGGGGGAAAAAAGGCAAAGTTTCCTTACATATATATATACACACATATATATATACATACACACATACATGCACTTCCCTTCCTACAATTGATCTTGTTTCTTTACAGGGTAAAAATCTTGCATTTCAAAAAACCCAGACTATTAAGAACAATCTTCAGTAAAACTATGTTGCCTGGCCTGAAAGTGCATTAATTGTACCAGTGGGTGCTGCTCGTTCGTGGCCAGCAAAACTGGTCTTCACAAGGAGCAGATGATCACTGTATGGAGAGCATTTGAGAGCTGCTTGTACCCAACAGCATTAAAAATTGAAGCCCAGCCCAGTTCAGAGCTCTCTGCATGCACTGCCAGCTCTGCACCTCGCTCGCTGACCCATCACAGGGCAGTGGTTCAGAGGCATCTGTGCTCAGCTGTTGGCCTCTCTGTCTCCAGCTCTCCTCTCTTCCCCCACCATTTTACAGATATTTATTCTATTCACATTTGAAGAGAAGAGGCATTGCTAGTACACAGCTGTACTTTGGGGGCGTTTCAGTATGAAAATATAATTAATGCCTTTCCTACACCAGGTCCTTTCCCTCTCAGTCACCAACTAGACATTCCACCCTGGAATAAAGCTTTTTTCCAGACACCTCAAACAGATGGAAAGATTCAAAAGAAGTCATTCTGATGTGTGTGCCATAGTAAGTGCCTGATCCATGCAGCTAGAGAGCCAGCCCTTCCTGAATGAATTTATATTTAATTCTACAAAACTGAATCAATCTAAGAGAAGGGAAACATCTTGTTTTGGGTATGGGAAACCCAGAAACCAGGGCTCACATCCAACTTAGAAAGCAGCTGGAAACTGCACTGCAATCATGTTCTTTGCATGGGACTAGCCAAAAAAAATGCCTTAGTGACTGCACTGGACACTCCTCCCCTCTCTCAGCTGAAAACTCACCATACACCTCAGAAATATTTATGTAGAGTTTTTTTTTGAAGTTGATAGGTGTTTGAGTGGTAAGTCTGGAAGAGGAGGTATTCTGTAACTTCCTGCCCAGCTTTGCCTGCAAATCTCTCCAAGTGGTCAGTCACAGTGAAAATTGGTTTAAATGTTTACTGAGAGCCCAGCAAGCCTGAAAACAGAATTGACCTTGGACTGAGTCACAGTTTGTAGAAAGCTAATCATGTACCTGCAAGTCCAAATAAAAATAAGCACATAACACTTTCAGCTAGATCAGGGAAAAGGGAGGAAATCAATACTAAATACACTGCAAATTTTATTTTGTGTTTTGAAATACGAACAGAACCTATCTGTGGTTCAAACTCAGATAATAGTTTCAGTGAAAGGAAGGTTTCAGCTCCTATATTAATTGAGAAATTTGATCTATAAAAATAGTAAAGTTTGTCTCCACATTTTTTCATTAAATCACTTGAAGCTGACATTGTTTAAATATTAAAACCCCAAACAAACCCAGAAGTGAGCAACACACAGGATGTTCTGAACAGAAAAAGATAAGGTGTTTTGATCTAAACACTCTTAACTTAAAGGACAGAGTATCATTAACTAAGATGGAAAAATCTTAGATTTATTTGGTTCAATGCAAATCAAATTTTCAGCCAACTTTCCAATTAATTGTCAGACTTTAAAGCCCTGTATACATAAAGCTCCACAAGCAATGTATCTCCCACCTTGGTCTGGTCCTCTTGCTCTCTTTAAGGTCACTTCTTACATGGCTAGAGATGGATGTCCCCAAAAAGTGGTAGCACTCAAGTGCAAATGAGCTGCTGAAAAGTCAGTGGGTAATTATGGCAATCCTACTTCTTGGACTGTGGTTACTCTTACTTCTTGGAATTCAACTGCTCAAGTTTCTGGAAGGTAACTTGCAAGGGTGAGTGCCCAGGACAGAGCAGTTTCAGTGTGCCCCAACCAGAAGGAACTTAAGTACCGTATCTAAAAATAAAAGTACTGTTTTGTCAGGTCACCACTTCAGTGCTCTTGGGAAGTCATCCAGGTGGGAATTGCAGTCTTCCCCCAAGAGCCACATTCAGTGCCTGAAAACAAGTCTGAAATCAAGGTGCTGTGATCAAATTACAGCTGTGATGTTTTTCACATTTTAGACTAAGACACCAATCTCCACATCAGCTGCTTTCTGCCACATCCCAGAGGTGTGGCAGCATGAAAGTCTTGCAGCTTACCTGTGAAAGATGCACTGAAGATGCCTGAACTGAGAAGAGTTTTAAGGCTACTGTAAGTCGTACCACACTTGTCCCCAGCATCTACCCTGTGGAAAGCTCCAATACTCTCACAACTCCACTCATGCCTACAGTGACTACAGACCGCTTACCCAGGTTCCAAGCACGTGGTCAATGCTAAAAGCCTTTACTGGAGCTTCTTCACATGGATAAACCTGACAGCATGACAGCTTTGCAGGAGCACAGCCACCCTAGGCTCCACGGAATAGGGACTCCATCTCGCTGCTTTACAAAGCATCGCACACATCCTTGGGACTAAGGAATACACACTAATAGCAAGGAGGACTTAAAGAAATAGTATTCATCCCACAGCTTTCTGATCACAGAGAGGCATTCTCCTAAGCACAGGAGCCTTTCAGAGCAGAGTTTATCTCTGGCAAGCACAGTCATTTACAAGCTAACGCTCTTATTAGAAAATACCCATTTATGCCTTTGAGGATAATGAATTTCTGTGACCAAATCAAATAAAGGTTCATCTAAAAACATCACCTGCTTTTAATTTAAAGGTTTGAGTTTTGGTTGTTTTATTTTTAATTAATTCTCCCAAAGTTGTGCTAAATTCCACATAGATACACCACTTTTCAGTACCATTCTTGCGTGCTCTTTCCAACACATTTTATTAACGCACACTACAAATAAATTCTATTGTAGAGTGAATAAAAGAGAGAATTGTAGAGAGAATGAAAACATTTAGTGGCACAATGCAGATATTGGAGGCATTCAAGTAAAATACAGATCTTAGTCCTCCAGACGTAAATGTGAGGACGGCAAACTGAAAAGATGGGAAAGAAATGGGAAGGAAAATCTTCCTTTTGCATAGAAAAGTTACTTTTGTTATGAAAAAGACTAAATCAAATAGTAAAAATTCCTGTGACTCAAACTAGATTATATTAATGTGGCTCCACAACATAGTATGTTGCTACATTGTATAAATTAACTTTCATTTTCTGGAGACAGTAAGTACAGAGTGTTTTGTCTAGCTATATGGGATCATGAACAATGTAACAATTTCAAAGCATTCCCTTCACGCATAAAAACCCCTGCATAACTGTTAATATATCCTGACTAGATTAAAAGTCTTGCAAATGATTTTGCCTGAAAAGCCATAGTATGAGATCTCCTTCAGGGAAATATCTTCAGCACCAATTAGTTTAATTGACAAGGAAGCCAAGAGAATAGCAGCGAAGAGACAGAGACAGCGTAGACCAGGAAAAGCTCTGTTTCCCCATTTGCTCTCACATCCTGGAATCTATTTGCTATTAGTACTTGCAGCCTTCCCCACCCTAACTATTTATATTACTACCACTTAATGGATATGTTGAAACTTTAAATCATGGGAGACCAGCAGAGTAAAACTTTATAGGTTATCGGCACCACAGTCATGCCTCACACACCTTTTTTTTTTCTTTAAAAGCCCTACTTTCATCACTTGCTGTCCCCAAATAGTTGGTATGCTTTTGAACAATTTTAGCACACCACGATTATTTTCCTCCACCCTCCAGGGAGGAAACAAAGAAGCAGCAAATTTAACCTACTCTGTGTGATAACAACTGTGAAATCTTCTGCTTTCCGTTCCTCACTCCCCCCGCAGTGCCCTCCAGAAGTAACCTGAGCCTACCATCCCATCAAATAAGTGACATTTTAAGGCCCCTGTGCAAGGGGAGAAGAAAAAAAAAAAAGGTCGTTTCAACCTTGGGAATCATGTGGAATCCACATAATTTACTATTTCCTGTGATTCATCAAACTTCCTTCTTCCCAAGAGTAATTGGTCACCACTTATTTATACACCACAGAGAGGCTTAACTCCAAAGGTCAGTCCAAGATGTAAAAAAAAAAAAAGCAGAGCATTTATTCAAGAAATCTGAGTGGTTTGGGGTTGTAAGTTGTTTCTTGGTTTTTTAAATTTTTGTTGGGGTTTTGGCTTTGGAGGGGAGGCGGTTATTAAATGTGTAAAGAAAAAAAACAACTTACATGTTACATGTCTTAAGCAGGCATTTACCCTTGCAGAAAAAGCATGTGTTACCATTGCTGAGGCAGTATCACAGCGTAGATTTAGGATGCAGAACCTTTAGCAGAGAAAACTGTTTGCATGTGTGGTATATCAGCATGTGTGGTATATCAGGCCTCAAATTTCAGGCAGAAGAACTAGGAAAATTGGGAGCACTCACCACAGCATTGCACACTCACTTTGACAACTTCTTTGCCCATTTTAAAAGAAAAGGATGTCTATATGATCCAGACCCGCCTTGACGCCCAGGCAAATGGGGTGAGCATCAGCAACAAAAATACTTTTACAGGAAGAGTGTGTGTGTGTGGCTTTGTGTTTACAAAGCGAACCATTTGGTTCCCCTACAATAAAAATGTTTAATCTTTACTATAATAAGAAGAAAAGAAGACCAATCATGAATCCAGAAGCCCAGAGGAAAGAAAGAAAATTGATAGTCCTTAAGTTCCACATTTCAGAAAAAACTAGCTAAATTTAACAATTTTAACATTTAACATCTACTCTTAACATACATGCACTTTTAATAAACAAACACTGAGAGAAGACGGAATTGAATACTTTCTCTAGCTAAAACTTCTGCCCAGTTTTTATGTTCTCTCTGCACCTCACAGCCCTGTAGCCCCATCTACACAAATGAGCGAAGTAGCATGAACAGTGATGCTAAACAAATAAATATCACAAACTGCAAACCAATTTGGGGGAGCAATTCGTATTATCCATGTTAAAGATTTCAGTAATTAAGTGCTGAGATATAAGATATCCAATCAAAAGGAAAGCTTACATATATAAGCTTAAATGCACTTATTTTACAACATCCAAGAAAGTTCAGCACATGGCATAGCTGACATTAAGAAGGGGACATTTGAATTCAGCCTGTTTAAAAACTAGAAAACACAGCCCAGCTCTTCTTTTAAGATATAACTGAAGCATATCAAACATATTTATTTATTACATCAAGAAAACAAAAGAAACTTGCAGAAGTTAAGCCAGTTTTTTCTAACCCTCTTACAGATTCCAAAGATCTCCTTTATGGGGAGCAAAGGAATTCCAAACATCCTTGCAGGGCACTTTGCCCCAGGCATTAACTGAAATTCCCACCATGATCAAGGCAGAGAAAGAGGAAAAGAAACAGTGTATTTTTTTAAATATATATGTATATGTACATTAATATATATAAGTAGAATTCTGTACATATGCAAACAATATGTAGTCAATTGTATTTCAGATGAGGAAATAGCTGGAATTAGTCATTAGGAATATTTATACTCTTAATTATGATGTTAAATATGATTCTCCGTGTCAAAATTGCACATGCAGAAATCCCAATATATTTAGGAAAGAAGTTATATGTAGCTCCATTTATTCACACGTTTAGGTCAGGTTTTGTTTCACTTTTTTACCTTCATTTTTTGTTAGGAAATATTTGATGTCTGAAAAAACAGGGATCTGAGAAAAAGCCTTTCCTCCAGCTAAAACACTTCAAGATTTTTTTCCCTTTAAGTATTTCTGTGTACCTGCCTAACACTGGTCAGATGTATGGTCAAGATCATAACCATTTTTTCAAATTAGTTCAAAGTACTTCTTTTACTCCAAATTAATCATTTTAATTATGCTGTCAACGGCTGCATCAGGGCTTCAAATCAAATCTGTTTCATTAATGAGATCCTGTTGCCATATGCTTTTTACCCAATACTCTTTTAAATTGCTTGTACTATTTATATATTGCAGTTACATGTTAGGATATTCCATTATAGGCAGGTCTTCATATAGACAATCACTTTAACTTAAAGAACACAGTCTGAATTTTCATGTGTACATAGAAAAAACCCAACCTCATGGAAATCTTGTCTCAGGAACACAGGAATTTTTGTCCTTCATTCGAATTCTCATAAAAGTAACAGGGGGAAAATCGATTTAAATGGAAGTGTTAGCAGAGAAGGAAGATAATAATCCTTTCCTTTTTACTTTGTGATGAGCTGTGATCCTTCCTGTTTCTGCATTTGCTTCAGTGAAGCCTTCCTAAATTGGCAGAATTTTAATGCAACAAAAATATGTACTGGCAAGGTCGGGATTTTGCTCAGCTCTTTTTCCTCCCCTCCCTGGTGCTCCTTTAAACCTTACAAAAGAGCCTGTAGACAGGACTGTCAGGTAAAATTCACAGAACAAAAGAATGCAAATTGCCACCTATTACCTCTCAGGCACATTTCAAATAACCAAAAGAAGTCTAGATAAATGATAAGATTC
This sequence comes from Cyanistes caeruleus, assembly GCF_971803275.1. Lineage (NCBI taxonomy): Eukaryota > Metazoa > Chordata > Aves > Passeriformes > Paridae > Cyanistes > Cyanistes caeruleus. The sequence continues at coordinate 112,532,450 of NC_141701.1, forward strand.
CAGTCAATAGCTCATTTCTGCTATAACCACACAGCTCTGAAAGGAAATACACTGCAGTTAAACCAGTAGTGATTACTGGACAAGAAAAATACAGTTACCTTTTAACCATGGCACAGTAGCATTTTACAGATCAAAAACATGTTATTAAACTCACAGACTGGCCACTCTCCACGTCTTCTCAGAATATTTCTCAAAAGCTAACATTTCTAGGAGCACAGCACCTGAAAGTATGCATACCTCGCATTTTCTTTCCTGGCTACAGCTTCCATAAATCCCATCTGCCCCTCCAGGAGGCTGAATAACTATCCTTTTAAGAAAAGTATTAGCTTTTGTAAAGTCACACGCTTAAAGCTGCCACTGAAGCAAGGTGCTTATAAGCACTTTGTGTTGGCCTAACCCACACTCTTTTGAAAATACCACCCTCGGGCAACTAAATCCTTGGCCTAATTTTCAAAATTGCTGAAGATTCAGCAGTTTCTAATCATTGCAGGGGAACTAATGGGGTGTTAGCAGTTTGAAAAACAGGCCACTTATTTGAGTCCCTTAGGACCAGAGCTTGGGATGCCTAATTTTACACAGCCATTTTTAAACAAAACAGCCTTAAGCCAGGCTTTTTGCCTAAACTTTGGCCAAGCAGCCTGTCCCTCACCATGAGAGGCTAAAAATGCTGAATATGGAGGGGGGGATGGGCAGTGAGAAGAGCAAAGTTTACAAAAACTGCATGGGCAGTGGAAGAGGTGAATGCAGAACTGCTACTCCACAGAGCTGAGGCTGCGTGGCAGGTGCCAGGAAAAAAGAAGAAAAGGAAAGCAGGTAGAACCATCATGATTTAGCTATATGGAAATTAAAAATATGTATCCATCTTACAGGCAGACATGAATTATATCTATAGCACTATTGCTTAGGCTCTGTGCTGGATCATGAGAAAATTGTGTTATAAAAATGCTGCTTCCCAAATGTCTTAACTAATATTTTAGCCTCAGTATACAATATCCCTCCCTGACACAGCACCCCTCAATGTAATTCCTGCTGTTTGGCTATCAGTACCAAATCAGTATCAGTAACATGTGTGATAACACTCCTGACAGATCAAGGTGCTGGTGTGCCCTGGCCTGCCAGGAAACAGGTGAAAAAGTCTTTCATACGGAGCATGGCATTTACAGTCACACGAGAAGCCCCACCTCGAGCTTCTAAAACAGCTTCCAGTTGGTGCTGTACATTGTGTGGCTCTGTATGGATTACAGCTGCTTCAGAACTGAAAATAACACATGCAGGAAAGGACAGCCTGACGCTAAGAAAGCAGTCCTCTTGTGAAAATATCGAGCATTTGGGGTTTGTAAAGCAAGAGGCAGCTCATATTTGTCACCAAATTTCTAATGACTTACATAAACCGCTATATCTGATGCTTGACAATGCTGTAAAATATGTAAAATAAGATGGTGCTTGAATGGCATTGGGCAACTAAAAGCAGGAAAACAATTATGCATAAGGTCAAATTCTAGGGATTTCTACAACTTCTATACAGATTTGTAATAACTATTTTCATTCATGGAACAAACAATGGAAACAATTATCAAGGCTGGATGTAAGTTTTCTAAATATCACACAGGAAGGTATTTTATAATGCAGTGAATCTATTTAGCAGTTTGAGAACACCACTATCATCAACCAGCTAATAATGAAGTCAAAACATTACCCAGGAAAAGTAACACACAGACAAATTCTATCTCCTAAAAGTCTGAGCTGTATTGGAACATATTTTCTACATAAACATTACTGGTGTAATCCAACAGATTTATAAGATGTATTCTTAAAAGCTTATTATCAAACAAACGTTTTATGAAGGATGGTATGCTGTGTTTTATGGCAAGGTTCTGAGGTAAACTTTCATTTAAATGCATACCATAAAATGGTCTAAGCATTATTTTGGCAACTTGATGCGTAAGAAATTCATCCCTACTCCAATTTCATAATATCTTTAATAAATTCCTGTAGACTGAAATTGTGCCTAGCAATTATTTAAGAAAAATGACTCAAGAATCTAAATATAGTTTACAAATATTGCTAAAGTATTTGCCAGCAAAATATTGAAGTCTTTTCACTTTCCCCATAATGTAGTTAGATTTCTCTTTTGGGGTTTTTTCAGTGATGGGAACTAATTTTTCCCTTAATACCAGAGATACAAGCTCAAAGGACAGGTCCCCCCCCAGTCCTGGTTTAAATCAGGCAGCTCTGAGCAAATCTATTATCCTCAACTGATGATCCCCCTCAAGAAGACAACAACTCAGAGAAAACAACTCTCGCTTTTTATGTCACCAAACCACTCTTCCCACCATGAATTTCCATTGCATCTCTCTTTTATGGAAGATGAATTACAGCAACAGCTAACATATGTCTTCTATTTCCACTTATCAAGGTTTCACTAGCCTCTATTGCCTCCTCCTTTTTACCTACTGTAATTGCCAGGATTGTTTTCTTCTTTGAAATGTCCTTCACATGCAAATACTGAAGTTAGCCAGGCTGGGCACCTCTCCCCTCTCAACAACAGGGGGGGAAAAAAAAAATCTACCTGCTATGATGAATCAGAAGACTTTCATGCTGTTTCTAATTTTAACATTTCATGTTCAAGTAATGCTGATCAGGCTTTTCTTTCCTAATTACTGTTTTGGATGAACTATATGATCTTTAGAGCTGGTGGAAGAACATCAAAAAAGTTCAATAAGCAAGCAGGGCTGCTGAGAACATAACACAGGCTAGCAAAGGAAAGCCAATAAAGAAGAGATTGAAAAAGGGAATGAAATGTATGTATCATTTAACAGTTTATTCAGTGCAAGGTAGTTTAAATAAATCGGGATTTGAACAAAAAAAAGTTTCTCTTTGATGATTATGTAAGTCATGTTTATACTGTTTAATTCCCCCATATATTACCTCTTCATGCTCATAGAAAGAATTAAATATTTGCCCAGTGAAAGAAAACTAAAATATTTGGCTATTTCACAAGGCTGTAGTAATAGTAGAAAAAATATTCCTAGTTAAAATTTGTGCCTCAGCAAGGCAACGTATGATAACAAAGATCTACATAATTGAGAACACCATAATTAACACCATAATTGGTGTTTCCCTTCCAACTCAAGCAGCAACAGGTACAAACAGAGGACAAATTCAAAAATTCACATTTCCAGGCAAAGAAATTAAAATAGAGCAAATTTCATTAGAAATGCATTTTCTCCTCAAAAACCTTTCTCCAAGTCTCTCTACCTGCCACAATCTTTATGTAAATATTTAAGAAAAGAAAAACGGAAAAAGAGAAAAAAACCAATGCGCAAAACCCAAACAGCTTCATACTACCACCTAGAAGTAACTTTTAGCTAAAAATCTGACCTGGGAAATCAGATCCTGAAAAACAGTTCAATTCACTCAAAAGAAAATTTCTGAAATTGGTTTCTGCCCAGCCATGCTTGTCCTGTCCTGAGCCTGCACATGTGCAGTTCATATTGTAGATTCCTGTACTTCATGCTCCCTATCATAGCCACACATCTGTGTACAGGTGAGAGTTTAATTGGATGAGATACAGTTACTTTTAACAAGGCAACTCTATTTCCATGGTACAAACTTTTACTGAGACAGATTACTTTCCAATTATAAAGCACACTTAGCTTGCTCCTTAAACTTCAATGTCTGGGGCTCTTCTTGCCTCTCAATTTCCAGTTTCCTTGCCTTAATGATTTTTTTTTCCTCTCAGATAATTTAGCATTATGAAACTTTTTGATTCATGCCATGTAAGTCACAAATTAAAAATTATGTATGTGTATATATAAAGATATATATATACACACACATAAATGCAGCAACCCCTGCAGTACATATCTAGGTTATTCAATTTATTTATGATATACACTGTTAGGAGCAAGTCTCGTTACTGCTATTAAATTACCAACAGGGAGGCCAAGTATGAATCCTGTGGTCGTATCTATTTTAATTTTCAGCAATCTTAAGCAAACTGTTCCTTATGTATTTAATACAGAAATTCCTATGCAGATATTCACAGACTTTTATTGTTTTCTCTATTCTACGTCTACTTATCTTGAGAATATTTTGATGTGTATGTAGTGTTGGTTGACATGCTATATATTATCATCTGGAGTAACTTCCTCCAAAAACTGAAGACCAGTAAAACACTTCTTACAGTTCAGCAGCTCTGAATAAAACCAGTATATGGCATTCAACTCCTCTTTAAACATCAAGAACTGAAGACTTGCCTACGAATTCTGAAAGATACTTTATTCTTTATTTGTCTGACTCATTCACTTACATTTTAGGCTGACTCAAAAGCCAGGCTACATAACCAGGCACTGTATGATCATCCACAAAGGTTATGTGATCTTTTTGCCCTATTTCAACAAGCCAAGTTTAAGGTAGAGAGATGGTGATCCAGAGCAGCAAAGCTTTTTTTGTCTGCAATTCTGAGTTTAAGTTATTTCTAAGAGGCACTTCAGAATCATGAACCCCCCCATATACTGTAGTCCTAGCATTTTACCTTGACCCTGACTAAAGGGGTGTTTTTTCCCCTATCTGCTGTCGCTAAAAGGGATTTTCAAGAATTGCATCTCATGTCGGCTCCTCCTTGCAGAGCTGACCTCTTTGCAAGTCAGAGCCTGGAAGCATCAGGAGAAAAAATGCAGAGCAGATTCAGCAGAAGTCATACGTCACTTACAAAGAACACACTCGAAATTACATTCACACCAGTGATGCTGCAGTTACAATACAAAATCAAGTCCAGGAGTTCTCTCCATCCTTCCTGGTATTTTTGCCCCTCCAGTCATTCCTACTCAACTGCAAAAGTTGCACATTCCTGAAAGTCAAGCACACTTCTTTTGGGGGCTTTCCCAACATTTTGGTGTATTTCTCAGAGGAAATTTTTGAGAGACACTTTTTTCAATCACAATACATCAAGAGACAGACAAATCACAAGGAAGCACTAAGCTACTGTGGAGAGACTCAAAGAAGGGAAGACAGGACCACTGCATGAGCTCCTGAGCTCCTATGCCTCAGCCATGACCTGAAGAGCTGAAGAAGCTACTGCTGCCCCTTTTCCTGACAGCACTGTGGTTGGAAGTATAAGTCTGGATAACAGTCCTGCTGTGCTATATGCAGAAAGCGATCTTTAAACTCTACCCACATCTGTAGAATTGTCACAACCCAGGTGCATTCCAAAATGCACCCCCGTCTGCTGAATGCACATTTCTCAAAACCTGCCATCCTGGGTTATTCTCTTGTCTTTTCCACTTTATGAAAGCCCTAAATTTTGGGTGTCAGTTTTCAACACTGGACACAATGCAGGATTACTCCAGAATCTAGGGAGCATTCAGGACTCAGGCCACAGATTAGTATTTCCTGATAGTACCTGACTCCTCGTTAGACCAAAAGGTCTGAGATGTGCTACATAAGAGATAGGTATTATGACTATCATTTGTCTCTTCTGTGCCAGACAAAACATTCTGAATTGCAGCTTTCCTTGTTTACATGAAAACAAGGAAATTAGCTTTCTATCAGTGCTATCTAGGGAATGCTAAAAGGATGCCCCAGAAGAAAGGTTTTTGGAGTTTGCCACAATAAAGATACTTCAGGGCAGGAACCTATGGAAACACCTTTGAAGTGGGAAACTGCCACTCAAGGGCATCCTGAATATGAAATATATTATTGTACCAATCCAATTATTAGTCTATCTACTAAATTTTATCTACATATTAGTACTCAAGCACACATGAATAAATATCATTATAGTTGTTATAAAGACTAATTACATCTAATTTAAAAATATTTATATTTGTATAAGTTACATATATAATTATATTTTATGTAGAAACAAATTTCCAATTCAATAGCCACATATGCATAATGCAATGAAAATTATTTCCTTAAGAATTTAGATGCTGGTTTATCAACATGATTCCAGTGTTTGTGTACTCTTCTCTGACTGCCTACCTTTCTTTTTAAAGGACACTATGGCACATACATTATATAAAGAAACAGAGAAGATCTCGACTGGCTCTATTTCTGCTTGGTTTTATGGGGCTTTGCTGGTATTTTTAAACACATAGCAAGTACAGGTAAGAAAAAGGAAACGCTGTATTTTAATTGTACTCAGGGATACTTTGTAGATAATTGCACTTGTGTTTTCTCAAGCAGCTCAAACACAGCAAAGTCACATTCCTAGTGAAGTAGGAAAATATTATCTTTTCAAATGTGAAGACAGAAATAAAGATGAAGTGACTTTTCCAAGGCCACCGACAGACAGGAGAACAGAAAGAAAGCAGAATCGGCCTTTCAAACATTTGATCTTTTACTAGAGAGAGGCCTCCTTCTCAGCTGAAACGGGTCTATTTTGGGGACATGTTTAAAAAATGGTTTCAGTTGAAAATCAGGGGCTTTTTCTATTTGGCTTTCTGAGTTAGTTGGAATGGTTAAGTAATGGAGAGACTCATTAACTCCTGTGCTTTTCACCACTGCTTTCAAAGCAATCACGGAATTAACAGAAAATTGTTCTCTGGCCTGTCCGTGTTTTCTATTGAACGATTCTCATGATAGAAGAGCCAAGATCTGTGACCTAAACTTGGCTCCAATAATGCAGAGAGCAGCCTCTCCTCTGTGGTGAACTGAGCCTTGAACAATTTCATTAAAAGGAATCATTGGAAAAGATGAAATCAATGCTCTCATAACACAATAGCCTAAATCGTTAATACAGATCCTGATTTAAAGCAGGCAAAAATGTAAATTTTCCCTTCATCCCATTCTTTCACAGAACAACATGTGTGAGGCTTTCATGGGAGGCATAAACTCACCTGCAGTACTGATAGCTAAGTCCAATATTTATTAATTCCAACAATATAAAAAATAAAGAGGGCTCCATTTTGTAGCATGGAGCTGCTCAGACCTAAGCACGCAGCAGCAGTAGGTGATCTACCATGTAAATGAGATAGATGGAAGTAATGAAATTGGCATGTTTTTCACCAAATGATCCAACTGCTGTCAAGTAATTTCAGTCCGTGCACAAACATCCCAAGCACAGATCACAGTAAAGCACTCAATTCAACACCAAGAACTATCATATTATTTCACATGAAGAAAGATTGTACAGCCAAGCAGTCTGACAACTTTTCATATGAAGGACACTTTCTCCAAAATAAATGCCAACAGCTTATTAAGTTACCAATGCATTGCTAAGCTATAGTGACTTAATGCCACCAGGCCAAAATATTTTCTGATGATTTTTAAAGGGCAGTGCTGGGAAGCTTGCAAATCATACATTCACATTTTAATGAAAGGTGCAATTACTGAACATTTACCTTGTATTTAATTAGAATGAAACATCAATAAGGCTCATTTACCATATCTCTAATATGTCAGCAACCTTTTTTAAAGGTAGTAGCAAGCATTCATTTTTGATTTATGCAGCTTTGCATTTGCTGGGTTGCTGCTAAACGACTGAATGACAAACAGTGCAGTTTTGTCACTTCCAAAGCAAAACTAACTCTGCTGTAGTTCCTGCACAGAACTCAAATCAAAGACTAATTTAAAATTGGTATAATTTCCTTTAAAATAACAATGGTCAGAATTATCATATGCATTTACAATGAAGGAATGCATCTGTTTTTCTGACCTAGTTGTTACTGTTTTGACTGCTTCCTAATGCATTCAAACTTACAAATAGCTGATGTGTCTTTTCCTAAATAAAAATAAATAAATTTAAAAAATAAAGATAACAAGGCAATAACACAAGATGATCTTTACTGAAGACCTGACATGCAACACAATCGATTCCACTCTGCCAGTCTGGTTTCAGCATAAGCTGTTCCTTATGTTACATACCTCAAACTCCCTTTCAGCTGGTGGCACAGTGACAAACCAGACAAAAGGCATAATAATACATTTCCTCCTAGCTCCACAGTATTTTCCAGTTTCAAACATGATTTTAGTCACAAGATTCCAGATCTAGATCTAAGTTTCTATGAAGATCTACTGATCAAGGAGCAATGCAATGATTCCAGCTTCTCTGGACCAGCTTCTTCAGGGCTAAACTATAAGAACCAAGCTTCTTTCCCAGAGACTAGAATATGATAAGAGGAATAATGTACTATAAACAGAGGAAAAAAACCACACTGGGACCTTAGGAGGCCTACCCAAGCAAAATTTGCTTCCAGACTGGAGCAGAACCTGCACCTGACAGCCAAGTACTCATGTACTTATGTATTACATAAGCTTGCCATGTAATGCTATGGCAGCTGGGATGTAGAAATACTCATGGAAAAGACCATGGCAGGTCTGGCCAAAGAGAGCTCACAGCATGCTTGATTAACATCCTGCTTCACAAAAAAACAAAACAAGACAAAAACAAAACAAAAAAAAAAACAAAACAAAACAAAACAAAAAAAAAACCAAAAAAAAAAAACCCAGAAAATAACCTTATGACAAATATCAGCATGGGAGATGTCCCATGAAAGCCAACAGAACAATTTCCATGTCTTTACTCCACAGCACCAGCTACAGGTGTTGGTTGCCACTGACAAGAATCTTCTGGACCAGGCTGCAATGACATTCTCTGGAAATAAAATCCTTAATTCCCAGAGTAGGTACTTAACCACAAAATTACTATAGAAAAATCTTACTTTCATCCAGTTCAATGCTTATGCATTACAAGCTGACACCTAAACAAGAAAACAACTTAAGAGAAACTTGTCCTTCTAATTCAATACTGAGCAGCAGCCTACCAGATAGGATCATATATCTGTTACAGGAAAATTTCAATATTTACACCTTATGTGATAAATATCTAGTATGTACTCAAGCTCATAATGAATGCTTGTCTAGGACGAGGACATGAAACTGCACTACAACTATGTCATTACTTAATTAAATTTTCCTTTTCAAAAAATTCTCATTTGCCAGCCAGCTTGCTAATGATTTCATGACCATGCTACGTAAACATTATTTCCCTGATTTGCTTCAGATGTTTTCAAGCAGATCTTGAAAGGGCATTGCATTTGCCAATGGCCTATCTGCTCTAATTCATGGGAACTCATGACAAATATCTGCCATAGAAGGCTTAGAAATCAGAGAAAATGGTCAGACACATTCAGAAAGGTATCCTGCACAGGTCAGGGCTTTGAAATAAAGCATACCTGAGCATCTGAAGGCTTTCTGATTATTGCCTGCCCCTTACAGGTCATCTGTACATGGTCAGGACATTTAAATAGGAGCATCTTTGAACTCAAATTACTGCAAGAGACAAAAGACATCATTCTCTGATAGAAGCTCTCGACTGCATCTCATGAGTTTTGAGCTCAAATTCAGGATTTTGTCAGACTGATTGTGGGATTTGAGATGTTTCACCCTCTTTGCCTGTCATTTCCAAAGGGAATTATTTGTATGACTGGCAGTCCTATGAGGCCTTCTCCTACAAAAGGAGTGGGGTTTAGGAGCACATACCTCCTTGTGCACATTCTACAATTAAAACCAGAAAACAGTAAGTTTTGAACAGATTGCAAATATTCTTGTGCTACAAGGAAAGGAACAGTCTGTGGGAGCATGTGTGTGGTAACACTGACCCCAGCTGCCCTCAGAAGCAGGTGCCAGATCTCCATATACTTACAGAGGAATTAAAAGCTCTGTCAAGTCATTCCCAGGCAAGTGCTAGACATCCTTCTGCCTAAGCATACATCAAAACCTCTTTGCACTCACACTGGCAGGTCAAATTTTTGTTTTACAATCAAAGCACACACACACAGAATAAAAAATTAAGAAAACGCTGGAATTACATTTTCAGATGGAACTGATGTAACAGACTGAAAGGGGAATGAAGTCTCAGAAGGAAAGTCTAGCAAAAGCATACTTTAATGTGTTTTTAATTTATAACAATGCTAGAAATCCAGGACAATTATGAACTTGGTTTGTTCCCAGTTCCTGCAGACTCTTTTCTCCCCAGAGTAATTGCACAGTATTTCTTGCCCTCCCAATTAGCATGGTCTCCCAGCCCTCACAGCAGTTGAAGTTAATGTGAGCAATGGAAGTGCAGCTCTATCTTTCTGCAGGTACCAATTTTGTTACATCAACCTAATACACACCTGTCTCTGAGAAAACTGCTCCGTGTCACAGGCCATCTTGTAACCATCGGATGACAACTTTTCAGCACTGCTGATCTGAACTGCATTCACATAATGACAACATTGACAGTTCTTCTGATTTTCTCATATTTGATGTTTTATTTAAAACCCTAGTTGCTCCAAACAAATGATCCTCTAGGAATGTCAGCTTTCACTTCCCAAAGCATGCTTTCAGCCCTCATGTTGTACATAAAAGACTGGGAACAGGAACCAAATGTACCTTGATGTCTCAAACATTCAAAGCAAAATGAAAGAACACAATGTGTACTTACATATCATCATTTTAGGGTATCAGACTCCTTTCCACTAAGATTAGGATTTTTTTTTGCTTAAAACCAATGTGACTAGCTAGAAAATTTACCTTGAATTTCAATGAAAAATTTGCTTACAATAAGAACTGTTTAAAAGCACAGATGTACTAAACAAGTTTGGACAAAGAGTACTTTGGGCTTTTTTCTTCTCTTTCTCTTCTCAGGCCTTCCCCTGGTCTTGATGGTTGCTCATTAATCCCAAGAGATGAAGGACTTAATATTGGCTCTGGCTTAGCATTTATGAGGTGCCTGAATGCTTCAGTGTAAAGTGGATTTGTTTGGAGTTTTTACTTGAACCTGTACAGGGACTTGGGGATGGACACATTGGTTGGAAGGAATGTCCTGAGGATTTTAACAAAAATCTTTAAAGCAAAATTCTTTAAGTTATCAGAGAAAGAAAGGAGGGCACCTCATTGCTTAGCCAAAACAAGGACCACAAGGAGTTAATTTCTGACCAACTTGCACTCTTTCCTCATATTTCAGTCAAATGCAAAAGAATGAATTTATGATGCCAAGTTTCAACTTTGCAAAACACTGCTCCCCCAGCATTATGCATTTTAAAAACTACTTTAATAATATATATTCATGCACAAACCAACAGTATAATTGAAGATTCCTTAGAACAATGAAAGACTAAACAAATCCTAAATTTACAAGGCTCTGTGGTACCATTTAAGGACATCCCTGTGTTACTGTAGAATTCCAAGCCCAACTCTCACACTTGCAGGGAGGACTCAGTTAATCCTACACAGCAGGGGGGGTTTAGTAACTCCTTTGCAATCAGCCTGAGATGAAGAAATTCAAAGGTACCTCCAGGTACCTCCATCCCATTTACTTTGGGTTGTAAGATGCTCAGACTCCATAATGGTTAGAAAGCCCTCACCCTCCCAGAAGAGACCCGAGGAAGACAAGGAGAACTTCTAGCTGGGCTGGATGCAGGGGGAAATCAGACACCAGTAATTTGTGCGGCACTGGCTGAACGGCATCGTCGCTCTCCTGCTGACAGCTCCCATCCAGCTCCCATTTGATGCTGCAAAACAAGCAACCTGCACACAGATAAACTTTGCTTAAGTCGTTGGTAACCGACCCTCCAGGAAGGAAAACATCACCAAGGGAAACTGGAGCTTCAGTTCAGTGTCCAGTATATTCATCACCATGGGATTTTAAGAAGAATAGCACCTCAAAGAATAGAGCAGTTTGCCAGGAAAGAGGGAAATCACCATATGCAAAGCGACTTTGACTCAGAAATACCAGTCAGGGACACTTTTAGCTTTGTTCTCCTCCCCTCTACCCTGATGCAGTCCCAATAACACACCTAAATTCAAAGGAATTTTACAAGAGAGGATACACTATGTCAAAGAAAAATCCAATCTGATGGGACATACCTGATAAATGTGTAAAAGGAGCAATTATGGGAAAGTAGCAGATATTGTGGCACTTCACATTTCCAATCAAAAGGTGTCAAAGAAAAAATAAAAAGCTTTCAGTCTCTCTACTTTTTATATTACCCACAACTACAAAACAAATTTAAATTTGAAGGACTAAGGTTCCTACCCCTTCCAGTGGGTCACTTCATGTACATTTTCCATGCCTATTTCACTGCAAATCTAAAGAATTTCAGAATTAGTTTTTGTATGATGATTTTGGTGCTGTCTGACTTTTCAAGACTCACAAATGAAAAAGCAACATGCCATACTGAATTAGTTTCTCATTCAATTTCTATAATCCTGCAAACAGGATTTACACACTCACCATCCATACGCTGATCTTGAAACTTTTCCCCCAACTGACTACAGTGGCAAATTTAATGTAGAACTGCTTTTATAGCAAGGCTGAGAACAGAGCTCCCTGCACATGTATAGTCTCACATTTAAAAAAAACAGGTCCCCACAAAAACCAACTGAAAAAAAAGTCCTATTCAGGAGACACACAAACTGGTTGATATTTGGAAGAAGAGATGATTTTTTTTTTTCTAGAGCTATTAGTATTTCAATCACCTGTGCTGTAGACCCATCCCAAGTAAGATGTTTGCAACACCAATTAGACAAATTCAGAGATTAAAAGAGACCACAGAAGTCTTCATTAATCCATGGTCAAACCTCATTAAAACTTCAGTTATGTGATGTATAACCCAACCACATAATGTCCACAGCATTTCTGAACAGCACCAACCTGTGGTTTAAGGCAGCCCTCACAAAAGTGTTCTCAAAGCATGAAATCAATGCAAATCAATGCTTTGAGGCATCATCACTGATGGTTAGAAACAGAAGTATCAGTGATGAACTACCAGTGGAAGAGTTAAAGAAAGAACCCTACTTTAAGGTAAGGAAAATCTTTTCCCACTGTTGTAAAGATACCAAAAGAATGATTGAAGGTAATAAGAGGAGAAGCATTACAGTAGACAAAAGTACCCCTCCAACCCACCAATTGTCATTCTCTCCCCATTCACTCCAAACAGCATCTCTCCAAACTACTGTTTGACAGGGCTAGAGAAAAGGAAGATGAGCAGTCATCTTTAAAATCTTTGATAATATTTCCCTTCATTTTTTAAAAAAACACACAGCTATTTATTTCACTCAGCAGCCAAATTTGAGTTAGTTTTTAAATACAAGCTCCATTCTCTCATTAGCTCCCCTTTAAAAGGACAGCAGAACAGTTCCTATAGGAGAATTACTGCCAGATGCTGACAACTGGACCATGAACCATATTTCTTAAATCCTTTATTTATACACCTCCAACCTCCTTGGTATCTCCGGCCAGCCATGCCAACACACCTGTTGCTCAGGCTATCACTTGTGATCAGGTACTGGCCAGTGTGAGGAGCAGCACAGGCAGTCACCTCCAATTCTGAAAATCTAGCTCTTCATTAAAGACAGTATATTACGTTGAGTCAGCAATATACTTTTAGAATTGAGAAACATTTTTATTGAACCAAAATAATGCATATTATGGCAAAGTCATCCTTCTCTCTCACTTGCCTTGAAAAATGTTGTATCAGCAAAATGACATAAAGTACCTAGTGTGAGTAGTCAGGCACCTTTGTTTTCAGACCATAGCTTCTCTATTACCAAGGAAACACATGAAGGAAAAACAAGGTACCATTAAGGAAAGAACTTCCAAAATATGTAAAAAGAACCTTTACTAAAACGTTTGGCAATCCTGCCCTTTGACCAGATGAGCTTACTCATGCCTAATATGGAGCTGGGAGCTTTTGTAGAAACAAAGCTTCAAGGATGTGGCAGTGATGGAGAGAAACATTCCTGACTTTAACAGGCCTGAAGGATCCTGCTTCAGAACAGGGTGTCTGGAATCAACACCACCCCCCACAGCCACAGAAAAGGTATAAACAGATTTGCTCTGGGTACCACCATGTACGCCCACAACTTCTCCTCCCCTGTTCTCTCTAATGATGAGAAGTAGAACCCAACCCCCTGATGAGTGATTTTGCCAGAAGGTATCCCTGAACATTTTCCTCAGTCAAATACCGTGAATCATGTGAATAGAATAGAAGTGGAAGAAACCTGACTCTATAGAAATGCCTTCAAATAGCCTACAGACTTGAGCTGAGATTTATGGGTCTGATCTAAATCCCTTTGAGGGCAGTGTAAAGACTGCAACAGGGTAAGGCAGGAATTCTGTTCCTGCTGTGAGAAAGCACAGAAGGCATGCCATCCTCTGTTAATTATTTTATTTCTACAAGGTAGTCTCAGGAAAGGAAAACCCGGCCTTAAAACATGAGAAACAATATATATTACTGAACATCAAAGTTTACTTTAGCAAATCAATAGGATTTTATCTTTTTTTCCCCAATAAAAATAACAACTCTCTGACTAAATTACAAGCATTTTTATATTATATACAACTTTATTATTCAAATGAGCACATTCACTAAGAAACTCATGATCAAATCACACTGATAGGCAGTTAAGAATGATACTAACAGTTGTCTAATAACAACCATGGAGTAATCCCATTTGATTATTTCTTACAAATATATGTGAAAACATGTTCTTATTTTGCTATATGCAATGTATTTGTGCATTTTTAATGCACTTAGGAAAAGTACACAGAAGTTCTTCTTAGCTGTTATTCACTAGTTTCTACCTACCATTTGATATGCATACAACAACCCCCAAACAGAATTGAAAGGTGGTATGTGCAAGTTTACATTTTTACTTTGCATTACTTCTCACACTTAGATATTTCCCCTCCCTCCAGAAACATATTTTTAGGAGTTCTTTTCCTAGCAGCACTGAGAAGTCCAAGCCAAAACCCTGCTCCCTGCACAACCTAAAGTGAGATGTTTCTGTTCCAAAAGGTTCACAAACTAAAACAATTGGAATGCAAAACAAATGGACAGAACAGTGTCTACTTGGATAAATTAACAGACCAACAGTGGAATGATTTTTCTTGCACATATATCTCATTTGTAAAGCTGCATCATTCATATGCCCTGAATTTCAGAACCACTAACTTAGCAAGTCCTTGGGACCAACAAGGAAAAAGATACAGAGATGTCTTAATTAAAATCTATTGCAATACTAGAAGTTGTTTTCTTAATGAAGACTGGATTCTACTGGCAGCTGTCTACATTGCACTATTGAGATTTTAAGGCCACTATAATTTTATTTCTTTTACTTTTATAAATGCAGAATATGTAATTCTGCATTAAGACTGATGCAACTGAAGTTAGTTCTTACAGTGAAATGTAATTTTTCTTTATTATCTTCATTCAAATACTGCTTTCAAATTGTACTCTGGATGCACAACTTTATTTCAGGTTTTCTTTCAGAAAACTAAATAGGAAAAAACATTGCATCATAAAACCACTTTTTTCCTTTTGTTAGCTTTGCTCTACGTTATGAGGAAACAGTTATAAAAGCAGAGATTTCACATGGAAGACATACAGATTTCCATGACTACATTTGTGTTTACTAATAGAAGAAGATGCATGTAGAAAACTAAGAATTGAACATTTGTTCCTGGTTCCATTCTTAGCAACGAAGACCAGAACTTGCTGAGGCTACTTGTGTGGCATCCCACTCCACAGGCAGCTCTACAGAAACTGCTGGATTTCTATGTTTGGCTCAAATGCAATTTACCACCCAAACTGAGCACACAGGCCCATAGCAAATGCCTGGATATCTGTAAACCACCATGCCTTTGCTCAAAAAGGAATCAAGACTTTTCCTAACTGTTGAGCTCATTCTGCAGAGCAGTATGAAATTCCTGCCCAAATATCTCCTCTTGTGCAAGTCTGAAAGCTTCTCCCAGTGCCAACATCACAACGCAGTACCAGCATCACCATCAGCAAGGTCAGGCTGCTGAACCCTTGTCCCCCCAACCTGTTCCTGATACCTGTACTGTGAAACATCTCCTAAGGAAGAAAGTATTTTGTTTAGAGCTCAGCAAATTTCTGCTTTGCTTTTGCAAGGGTTGTAGTACTTGCAGAAATGCACACACAGCTGCAT
Source organism: Cyanistes caeruleus (assembly GCF_971803275.1). Taxonomy (NCBI): domain Eukaryota; kingdom Metazoa; phylum Chordata; class Aves; order Passeriformes; family Paridae; genus Cyanistes; species Cyanistes caeruleus. The sequence continues at coordinate 112,548,392 of NC_141701.1, forward strand.
ATTTTAGGAGTTTTAATATTCATGATATATTATGTTGGAATGAAAATCAGACAGCCCATTTCCACTGAGGCTAAAATATGAGTTGGATACCATACTCCTTTAAGATCCCTTAGGGAAAAGAAGAAAACAAAAACCCCACAGTCCAGGCTTGTATAATTTCATAAGGATCACAGCCAATGGGTGAGGGGAAGGAAGAGAAAACTGTTCAGGAGATGGCTAATGATATGAAGGCTTTCCTCACCAGCACGATGAGATGTTTGTAAACAAGATGCTAGGTCAGTGATGACTCGTCATTTTTTAGCAAGCCTACAAACATTGCCTTCTGAGCCTCAAGCTTTTACTCTCATGACAATTCTTACCCATCATGATGAGATTCATCCATGCTGGGGACAGCAACACAAGCTCCTTTGTGCTGCTCAGCCATGCCTGTTGATATAGATCTTTGCACCAAAGACAGGATAAAGATTTCAGATCAGTTCAGGCTAAACTGAAATTGGAATACTACTCTAGCACAGCAAGAGGCAGTTGTGCTTGTGTGCTACTCTGCTTACGTAACAGCATCACACACTTGAGAGGAAAACAGGTTTACACCAGGCACTTCTTCAGTATCCCACAAATTTGCATCTCTCAAATGCAACTAAACCTTTAAATAGTGCATTGAGCCCACTCTTCTCACGCAAACACAATGCACCAAATACCTACCACTTTCTGAGCAGCAAAAGCAGACATTGAAAATAAATGCTTCTGAATAACTCAAAACAGTCTATTATTACATTAGACCCCTTTGGAGAAACACTCATGCCAAAAATCACTTCTACATGTAAGAAACCCTAAAAATCAGAACTAGTGCATAGACTTGCTCACAGATTGAGAAATAACATAGATAAGAGGGAATCTGATACTTTCTTTATAACTACATCTCAGTAATAAAGAGGTTAAAGGCACATCATAGACTGCAAACACAGCTTTCATCTCTACAAATGGATAACCTGACAAGCAATGGGTATGTGTGTGCCTGTGCACACACAAATGAGTGAAATATTCAGCATCTTGTATGAAACCAGAATTACAGGATGTTAATTATTTGCTTACTAAAAATTTAGACATAAGACTTTTATTTCTTGGTCACTTTCTGTACACAGAAATACACACTGGTTCCCAAGTACAAGCTAGGAGAAGAGCTAATAAGCAACTTCTAAAATTATTTTATGTTTTAAAGATATGAATTGCAGAGCATGCTCCCAGTAACAGCAACTAAGTCAATTTCTGACTCTTTCCTCCCTGATCTGTTTATTTCTAGCAATATTGTGCTTGTGGATCATCTTGTTCAAAGAAAGGATTTTAAAGTAAATACAGACACATTTCTTCCTATCAATCATGATCCCAGGGATCAAAGATCCTTTGTAAAAAGAATTTCCAACTCTTCCTCCCAGCTGCATTCCTTAGAATATAAACACAGAGAAGGAGACAAGTTGTATAAGGTTTTCTCTCAATACACACCAATGTGCAGAAAAGACCTGGGGACACACACTTCAAGGACTGGTGACAAAAACTGTACTGGGTGAATTTCTATATCACTAACCCTGAGGCCATTTGGCCTATGTCACTCCAGGCAAAGTGATTTCCCTGCCTTGAAATCCTAAAAGTTCCACAGGACTACATTTTGAAGTTTAACAGAAGAAAGAAAATCTCTTACATTTACTTTGGAATAACATGTGAAACAGTTGAGAAGACTACTGCTCTGATTTCAGAGTATAATATTAGGCTTCAAAAATTGTCTGATTAGAAACAGGGCCTCTAAACATGTCTATCTTGATGGAAAAAGTAGTATAATGTTTATTTTTGCAGGTATTTGGCCTGGAGAGAAATATATGCAGCAGACTGAAGTTTCCAAATAATTTTCAATTACTCTGTTGGACTAAGGAAGAACAGATCCTTCTTCCTTGGACAGCATTCTCCATAAAAACACAAGCCCTCCTGCAGGAATCCATTTAACATGGTCTTTAAACAATACATTTTGTCTAAGCCATTACTGTATGTCTACTTTTCTGCATCTGTGAGAGTAATAATGATTTCATTCAAGTATCCATTTCCTCATCTGGTCCCAGACTGCATTGCAGACCAGCTCTGCAAGCTCAGTATGCCACATCCAGGGATACATTTTCCAGATAGGAACTTCAGCTCAAAACCAGTACCAACAGCACAATGTTGTTCTCCAGAGTCTGAAAAAGAAATGGATTAAGAGACACAGCCCAGTGTCATGAATCATGCTGCACCAAATGGAAACAGCTCAAGGTACAGTACTTGTCTTTCAAGATGCAAAGTGGTCAACTACCAAACTGTCTTGGAGGGAAAATAAGGGAAAAGGGAAAGAAAAAAAAATAAAATAAAGGTGGTATAGGGGTCAAGTCTTCATTCTGTTGAATTTTCCCTCTTTTAAGCAATTCTGATAGATACAATAAGCTCTGTATCATCCAAGAGAGGTTTACTCAGTAAATCAGCATCAGTTTGAGTTAGCTGCTTACAGAAAAAGCCTTGCTCCAGGATCTTAGTGAATCACCAAGTTCAGCTGGATGGATGTTTTTGTTTTTTCATTTTGGACATAAATAAACACCTCTCCTCTAAGCATCTGAAATGAGGATTAAACTGACCACAGAGTCATATTCTGTATTCAGTCAAGACCACAGAGAAAGAATAAAAGATGATGATCATCATAGCCAAGGTATCTTCTAATGTGAAACAGGGAAGAGATAACAGGAATTAATGGATATCTTTTTGATTCACAGAGGATCTTTTGTGCAAGAAGGGCTTTCCCAGAGGGTTCAGAAAGGATGTATTGTTTTGATTTAGCAGCAACAGCTCTATTTTTTCATAGTGATTTTCATCTTCAGTTAACATTCATCTGAGCTGAAACTTGTTCTTGACAGCATTTATCCCCTTGTGTTTGTGGTTACAGCAAATCCAGGGTAATCCAGGAACTAAATTACCATGTATGTTTCCCTCTGCTCTGTCTCTGGACAGAACTCAGATCAGGTAGAAGAAAAATTCTAAGAAGTAAAAATGAATATGCTTCTACTTCACAGATAGGCTGGCCTTATCTGGAAAAGCATTCAAACAGTAGCAATCAAAGGCTGAAAACAAAAGCTACCATTTGTATTCAAACTAAAGAGAGAATATGAAGATGCACCTGTCTTTGGAATCTACCTAGATACACACCAGACAGAGCTTTACTCTATTCATTCTCTGGTCACTTGAAGTCAGAGGAGGATGTCAAAGGGGTTGCAGTGTTCCAACCTCAAATGAGTTGCACTGTTCCAACCTCAGGAAGCCGAAAAAAACAGCTTCATTCATGTCTGCAAGAGTCCATTGGTAACAACAAGAAAGCACATTAGCACTTCTGGTTCTTGCTTATTTTCAGAGCCTTGCTGGGCAAAAATGTCATTACGATAAATCTAGCTAGAACACCCAAAATTTCCAGACAGGCAGTAAAGGTAGGGGAAAAAAAAGCTCAACTCCATAGAAGACTTCTGACACACCTTCATTCACTTCCATGGAAAAGAGAATTTGTAGCCTCTTTCTCCCTGAGAATAATTTATGGTTTTTCCCAAAGCTCTCACTTTTCAGAACAGAAAACCTCATACTACATGCAGAACCTGCCAAGCTCCATAGAAAAGAGATCAGAAAAGAGAGTGAAGAGGAGGGCAAGGACACTTGCTTTCATCTTTGACATAACTCTTTCCTAGAGATCTGTAGGAGCAAAAGGGGACACAAACTCCAAGAAGCAGCAGAATTCAGATAACAGTGTCCCTGTGAGACAAAAGCTGTCCTGTGATATAACTAAAAGAGAGAAGCAGACAGGGTACTGCTAGTCCAAAACTTAAGTGTCTCTAATAATAATTCAGAAGCACAAAGGGTATTTGGAGCCAGACAGAAGCTAAGTACAGAGCATTCATGATTAGTGCTGTCTAAAGTTCCCCCCTACCTAAACTGATCTGGCTGAAGCATCATTTGAGACAGAGGACCTTGACAGGACGTAAAAAGAAACACATGGCTCACAGAATGCTAATTATTTGTTATAAGTGAGCTTATGAATAAGATATTAGATAATACATCTCAACCAATATTCTGTGGGTTTTATGCCCAAATAAGTGATAGTACTATAGCACTAGCCATGTCAAGACAAATGCACACGACCACTGTGTAGAAACAGCAGCACTAAGGAAGTAGAAATCTTTGGAAAAAAAGTCACTGATGGTAGGAAAGTTACTGAGCATTAAAAGAACAGCCTATATAAAACTAAATTGGTTCCCTATCTTATTTCTGTTGGGGAAAACGTCAAAAGCTGGATTCATTTTTCACTGGATCATTATTATGCTCTTCTGGATATTGTCTGCAGTGACTTTCATTCCAGGAAATAATATAAATCTAGTATTACAGCTGAACTCAGGAGTCACATGCACTTTAAAACCACAAGTTTAATTGGGTTCTGGGATCAAAAAGTTATATCCAGGTTGCATTTGCCATTCTTTCAGCCTCCAATTGTCCTTTCCAAATCAGAATTGCTAATAGAAACTTTTACAAGTCTGTAATAGTGAAAACTCTCACATACAGATAATGGGCTGGATTGTGCCCGGCTCTGTGAAGGTGTGCAAATGGGAAAAGATCACAAAAGGCCTACAATACACAATATATTTTCTGCAGGGCAAGTCAGGATTCACAGCCTTCCAATTAATGGAGCAGAGGCCAGTGCTAGACTCTCAAAAGCACTCGAGGAGGGTTCTGCCTGCAGCAATTGACTTGTCTTGCACAAGAGGAAAGGACAGACATGGTGCACCTTCTCAAAAGGGGCAGTAACAGCCAGGCTTTTAGAGAGCAGCTGCAAGTTTTTCTTCTGCTCAAGCCATAATGGTCTTCAGTCTTTCAAATTGTACTAATCTCACCCCTACTTTTAAGAACCCTGAAAACTCTCATCTTTGAGTTCTGGCCAAGGCAGAGATGCTCATGTAGGTTTTGAAGAGAAAGAAGATTAAAACTCAGTATTTATTATGTGCTGCTCCTGGAGAACAGCAGTTCTCAGCTCTGATTGCACCCTACAGAGCTCAAAACCACATCCCCTTCTGTGCCAGGAGGATGATAAGCTAAGCCTAGCTGTTCTCAGAGAGGATGCTAGAATGTGCTATTGGACTTGCAGGAGCTGGCTGACAATAATAGTTTTAGAAGAAACACATGTTACAGGGACAGTAGCAAGTTTAAGCTCTGGGTCATATTAGTGACTCTGTATAGTGCTGATAAAATCGTAATGCCAAACTGTAGCTAGAAGACCAACTGTTTACGTAATAAATGTTCTTTCTCTACTCTAGAATAGCCATTTAACTTTTATTCCCTCAGGAAAAAAAAAAAAAATTGAGAAAAATTTCTACCTTTGCTATCATTATCAGTCACCAGTCTTTCAATAAGTCCAGGAAGTCAAATCATCAAGGGAATTTGCTGGTGTTTGTTTTGGGAGTTTTATATTTGCAATTCAAATTATCCAATACAGTGAAATTTAATTTTGTATAAGTTGCATATTATTTCCAAACATCCTTCTAAAATAATTGCTGAAGTTAAATACAGTCACTTGAGAAGGAAAGGAATGAACATAAAAATAACAAAAATTAAAAATAAAAACAAAAAACAACAACAAAAAAAAAAGAAATCCTGACACTAAAATGTCCTAACATCAAGTAGTTACAAAGATGGAGCTTAAGGTTTTGCATCAATCTCAGCAAAAATGTGGGAAAGAATATAATTTACCATGTTTGTGGAACAATACCTCAACATTTTTCTTTTCTGTTAACATGTACTGATAAATACAAGCCCAGAACAAATCCATCAGCTGCAGGGAGTGCCTGTACTTTCAACATCCTTTACTACCAAAGAATGTTTTCCATTCTGCTGAGGAAGTGCACCCCTTTCTAAACACGTGAATCAAAGCCCTCTATTCTTTAACAAAACGTGTCTCAAATTAAAGCATTAAATCTTTCCTTAATCAAAGGAGCAGCAGAGGTTGAATAGCAAAATGATTCTGCTCAGATGTTCAGATTTATCATTATTATTATTAGACTAGGGAGTAGCAACAAAAAAACCAGAGTGAGGGCTCCTTTGGGCAAAGGACCAAGCACAATATGGGGCACCCCACTGGCACAATGGGAAGCTGGTGAGGGATGACACCTTGGGACACTACCCCATCTTACTTGACACATGTGTGCACCTCAACTATTAAAATTTCAAAGTTAGTGTATTCTATTTTAATGGCAATGCTTCAGGATAGTTTAATTTAACCTGCTTTAATGTGCAGCCACAATGAAATTCTGCTGAGAGGCAGAACTTCCAGCAGTGCAGAGCCAAGTCTTTGAAATGCTTTGCCTTACTTGTGACTCTGCAAGCATGGCCTAAGAAAGTCCTTAGCTGACAGAGATGACAACTGTAATGGCAATACAGAATAAGGGTGTGTGTCAGGAGAACAGGAGAGTTGAGTCAAACAGATGAAATAACTTGTCCTGAGCTGGACAGCACACCAATGGCACAGCTGAGAAGATAATGGCTCCCTTCCAGACTACTGACCCTATCAGCTATCAGAGTAGCTATCAAACTTGCTCACCAGGACCTTGTGAGCTCCTGTGATCAGTACACAACTACCCCTCTGAGGGCAGAATCCCCAGACTGGGTTATCAGAACAGCTGTCTGGACTAAACTCTTGTGCCTATGGCCACAATACTCTATTTACTGGACTCTGCTACTTCCAAAAATATTCTCCCTTCAAGTCACAAAAACAGCTATGTCAGTTCATAGCATTTTTCCATCTAGCAAATCTTGTCTTCAACAATAAGCAGAAGTAGATGGCAAAAGAAGAGGACAAGAGCAGAGGAAGCATATAGATAACTGTATGTGTACCTTTGACCATACTCCCAGCCTTTAAAAATTTGAATGTTTAGCACTGCATGCACAGTCTTTTGGAGGCAATTCCTCAGTGATTTCTATGCAATGAAATTATCAATTCTCATTTGGAACCCAGGTGAACTTTTAGCGTGCCATTACTCAAGGGCAAAACATGAGGTTTTTTTTTCTTTTAAACTGTGATCAAATCCCCAGTTCTGAGATTCAAAGTATGGTGCTCAAGCCATGCAACTGCCCAAGATGAACCATCATTGTGGCTCCAAACAATTTTCAAAGTTTTACTCCCTTTCAGCCAGTCAAAAGTCATCCTTATCTACAATCACTACATTACCCTATTTTTCAAGTATCCCCTTCCTTCTGTTCCACAAAATATTCAGCCAGTGCAATCAACAATGATGCCAACACAGGCCACAAAATCAAAACCAGCAGGGAAGAAAATCCTCTTTGAAAATGTGATATTGCTTAGGGTGGGAGGCAGGCTGTCCATCTCTGTACCTGTTGTCTCTCTGTATCAAGTCTCTATTGGATAAGCAAATAGGCATCATCCTCACAACACAGGAGATGAGTACTGGCATCGTACCTATAGAATTTCAGGTAGAAAGATAAATTCATTCTACTTCTAAAGTAAAACCATTCATGCCATTTTTGATACTCATGTAGTATTGCCATCACAATGCCAACAAAAACATGCAACTATTATCCAGGCTACCAGTTTGTCTTACCACAACTTTGAAACAACTTCTGTGACCAGTACACATCGAACATTCCTATGAGGGCAGGATTCCCATATCAGTTTATCAGAACAGCTGTCTACACTAAACTGTCGTGCCTATGGTTACAAGAATGTGCCATGGCTAATCTGGATCTGGGTGGGATTAACTCCGTACAGCTGCTGGTGCTGAGATTTCTGGCTCTATTTAATTTGGCAAAGAACCGCGCAGGAAGCTGAAAGACTCAGTCACTGTAGTGAAGCTTCTGACATTTCTGTGCCCAGACCCTGGAGAACCCAAACACAACTCGAGCCAGAAGTCAGTAAACTATTCAAATTACACAAACAGGCATGTAAACTCAGGTTGCAGTTTTGTTACCAATTAAATTGCCCAAAGTGCAAGTTGTCTCTGCCCTTGCTACCTCCTTTGGCTGGATATTTGTACTCCCTCTTGGATGCCAGCTCTAGTGCATGTTTGGTGATGTGCAGAGCTGGCTCATAGAGCTCAAGGACAAATGAGAAAAATAAAGAAAGAACAAAGAGACAGAAACCAGAATACCTTAGTTTTCAGCCATATCTGCTCCCTAGCTTGATTCACCTGGTAGCCACACAAACACAAATGTCTGCGCCAGGGAGAGAACAGCTTCCAGCAAGGACAGAGCCACCTCCTACCACTAGGACTGAATTAAATAACCATGAAACAGCAGTGTAGTAGGGCTTGTCCTCTACACAGCTCAGTGCTGTTGCAGCAAAGGGAGGGAATAGGTCTGTTTGTCGACAGTACTGCATAGATCATGATCCTGCCACGACTCTGGGCAGCCACTTCTTAAGACGATTTAAATATCTATAAACACTGCTGGTTCAAAATTAAACAAATTAGTCAGTCTGACAGTGCACATTTGCTAATTTACACATTTTATAATTGCTTCACCAACTCTTGGATAGTTTATCTAAGCCAGTGAGCCTGTCTCAGCTTTCTTAATAGAGAATGCACTTTAGCAACAAAGTGTTGTACAGAGTCCAGCCTAATTTCACAAGAACTTTGCAACCTGCCATCTTCATCTCTGCTGAGTCAAAAAAGGACTACCCTTTGTTCTCAGCCCTTGGAGAAACACAAGGATCAATGTAAACCTAGGGCAGAGTACTCTGTTCTCCACAAGACATGATTTTTCCCTATTAACATTAAATAGGATTACCAGGGAGGGATGGGAGACTTGCACAGACCCCGCCTGTTTTGTGTTTGGGATGCTTAGGTTGCTGGGAATGCCTACATGGTGTGTATCCACAGCTAATTAGTGGTAAAGACCCCTCCTGTGGAGTCCATCAAAGCCACTCCACCCCTAACACGGCTGCTGCAGAAACATCTGAAGCTGTGCCTTCCTTCTAGAGGGAGGCAGTGATTCCCTTCACCATACAACACTGAGAAATCAAATCCAGGATTCAAACTCGGGTATCTCACTCATGAGATCACTAAGGCTGGCAGAAACATCGATTTTAATCAAAATCAAATAAAAAGTGAGCCACTGAACCTTCAGAGAGCTGCCACAATCAAAGTACGTACAGCTTCACTTTAAAAGACAATAACAACAAAAATATCATAGCCTCATCTGTGCTAAAATACCTTTGACATCGGCCACATGAGCATCCCAGTTGACTTATTCCCACTGGCATGTGGCTTCAAATTACATCCCTTTATACAGAAACACCTAAGAGGATTTGCCTCAAGAGAGAGCTGTCATGACTGCACCAACCATCACCCAAGGGTTCTTCCTTATGGAAAAAAAGCTTTAATTTGCAGCTAATGCTTTACAGTACTTTCTACATTTGAGGTTGCAGGGAAAGAAGGTTGAATCTCTGCATCTCTATGCAACCAGGACCAACTTCAGCTGCTCAATCTTTCAGAGAGAAGGAATCTTGTCATTTTTCTACTGACAGTTGTTCCTATCACCAGGATCTTGGATCCAATGTCCTCACCAACAAGAGGTCAAGGCCATAGACTTGTGCATTCTCAAACATTTAGTGCTTCTAGCATGCCTCCATTTACACCTTTGATTTCTCAGTGATTTCCTTACCAGGAAGCTTAACAAAGGACTGTATGAGATACAGCCAGAAGCGTTTCCCCACACATCGCCTTCAAAACTTACATGATGAAAGTCATATATAATGCCTCCTATCAACAAAGGACTTTCTGGAACTAAAATCAGAAACAACCGGTAAGATACTACAAGTGAAGAAGTTGAACTACATTTTAGGAATAAAATAGAGGTTTTAGAGTCTTTAGATAACAAAGAAAGAGCCATGATGTTCACAGTCAAATATTGCAAGATACTCATTTAGGCCTGCCAAGCAGCATTTGTTTCCCCCTTGCCCCCTTCTTTTCATCTAAAGCATCCTTCGGTACATTAAAAAAAAAAAAAAAAATTCTACGTCCCATGTAGCCAATGGATCCCACTAAGCAAAAATAACAGAAAAAGTAGAAGAAAAAATAAAAGAGCCCCAAGAAGAAGGCAAGACAAACTCACCTTCCAAACTGGCCTTTTCATTTTAGTTAGGGAGTTTCATCCTTGTTATAGAAACAGGGACAATTATGTTCTCCAATCTTTAAGGAGGGTGGCTGAAAATCATTAGCAACACCTGCATCTGCAAATCATTTTGTAATGCTCTGAATGAAAGATGATAATAAATTGCACTGACATTCATGGAACATTTGCAATTTCATCATTCAAGAGAACACACGGATTCTGGAGGAGAAGCACGATTGAAAATCTTATATGATAGGAAATAATATGGGTAGTTTGCATTTATATAGCTCCCACCACCTGAGAATATTAAAAAAAAAAAAAAAAAAAAAAAGATATCAACTGTATCTCTGAACATCTTTCATAAGATTCTATGGGCCTTCTTGCCAAGCTCAGATCAGAAAAGGAAGACAAAACAGTGAGTTTTTCTTCAGTTCATACAGCAGGGTAAAAGGCAAAAGAAGAAACCAGTCAGGAATTCCTTGTTCTACCTACCCCACGGCTTCCTAAATGCTTAAAGTTCTGACATCAGAGAAAGAAAAAATCCTCTAAAACATAATGAAGTGGCACAGAAACATTTATCAAGGCTACAATCTGGAATAGAGTTTAGCCTTTTAGCAATATACTCTGAACTGAGAGATGAAATAAGTTGCGTAGCATGTAACTTATTCCTAAAGCAAATTCTACTGTAACTTAATTAACATACAAATACAATTTTTCTTCTATTTAATAATAAATAGAAGGAAAAATCCATTATATTCCCTAATGAACTACTGTTAAAATTTCCTTTGTTTTGGCTCTCCAAGAGTAGAAATGTTACTAGTTAATTTCTTGACTTTCTCTTTTAACCTTGTTTGTTGCAGGAATTTCGGGGACTACAAACAACTGTAAATTGAGAAAACTTCCTAAAATCACTTGGACTTGTTTTCAACACAGCAGTTTATATTTCAGCATTATCATGCTGTCTAGTCCTCTTCTAATTTTCCCCCTAGCCTCAGAATATGGTTAGCTGGGGAGCAAAGAGGAAACCAGGTGGCTTATGAATAATTAGCACTTTTTATAGTATTTCCTCACATGCATTTCTACTAGCATACTGTTCCAAATTTAATGGGATTCTGAATACCCTGAACATAAAAAGAAGTATTTACACGGAGCACCATTGTCTGTCTTGGTTGATTTATTGTTGGTAGAAAGAACTCATTAGCTGTCAGGCCAGTTGCTGAAAAGACTATAATGCCAATGCACAAAGTTGACATAATGAATATAAAGGAAAGAACCTGGGCCAAATTCAGAGGCAATCTGTAAGGTAATGTAATTTATACCCACTTATGCTCACTCAGATTCCCTTAGAGCTTGTTCTACCCACTCTATTGGTGCATGAGGGAATCTAAATTGATGTAATTTATATATCAAAGAGTCAGAAACGCTATAAGGCCCCTAAGTGTGGGGCACTTAAAGTCATGCTTTCCTACGTATTGTTCTCTTCATTAACCTGTCCTGAATCCTCCCTCCCTTCACTGTTTCAGCCTGTGATTTATGCCATCAACAATCCCTGAAATGCAATGGGCCAAGAGAGAGCAGAGTGTAGGTAAATGAGCATGACTCAAAGGAAATCTAAATAGATGTAACACAGAAGTTAGGGAAGCCAGGTGTCTCTTGCATGCACATCCACTCTTCCCAGTCCTTGGATTTAATTTGAGATTTGGCTCTGCATATCCTCCATTACCACTGGCAATTGAATTTGTTCCTCAAATGATACAAGCAGTCAGAGCTCACAGACCCTCAATTTAGGGCCAGGAGAGACATTATGATGGTCTAGTTCGACCTTTGGCACAACAGAAGCCACCAAATATAACCAAGAAACCTCTGGGCTGAACATAGCAAAGATGAATGAGAAAGACTCAATGCCAGTTTAAAGACTTGAAGTGACTGGGGAATCTGCTGCATCCCTCAGCAACATGTTCCACTGTTAAATTACCATTGTCTTTCAAAACATGCACTGGCTCATCTCTGAAGTTTACTGGCTTCAATTTTCAGCCACTGGCTCTTTCTTTGTTCTCTTATAACTCAATATATTTCAATATATCTCTTATAGAGTATATATTTAATTGTCTCTCACCCTGCAGCTCATCATCTCACATTTTCTACATACAGACTCCAGAGAACATAAACTTTGTACTCAAAATAGTTTTAGATTGAGCGAGCTTACAATGAAAATTATTTATATATGCCATCCTGATAAAAGCTTTTTCATTTGGAAGAGGAAACAGGACAGCTGGAGTCTGGTGACCACAGTCTCTTCAGTATCTGAGCACTCCAGGATACTATCAATTGAAGTATTTACTCTCTCTACGCTATCTGAACATACTGGGAAGAAGGGAAAGAGAACCAGGGTTGCAAGAGGCTTGATTGTCAAACCACTGCTCTTCATTCCTTCCACAGCTTTCTGACTGATAGCTATTCTGCTATCCCATTCTAAGCACACAAAAAAAACCAGATTTTATCACCATCTGCTAATATACAGAGATATGTGGTCAGCAGTAGCTCTATTGGCAATGATATATGGTCATATTTTCTGGTTTCCTGTTGAACTACAAAATACAGTGCAACAAAAAAATCTTCACACCTTAAGGGAGACCTCACTACAAATTACATTACATTACAACATAAGGAGTTGCAGGAACATATGAGAAACACATAAAGGGACTATCTGGAGTGGAATTCTGGTTTTCTATCAACCAGTAAATGGGATTGTCCAGAACAGAACAGGATGTTTTCACATTGTTTGTATTTTTGTTTCTAAGCCCTCCAAGAAGGTTTGTCAGACAGTACAATATATGCCACTTTTGTTTCTGATTTCAGAAGTTAGCACCCTAATCCGCTCTGCACAGGCATGGTTGATGCTACCTGTCCCAGTCAGAGAGATGTTAGAGGTCTGTGCTCTGTATGACTGAAAAGGATGAAGCACAAACTAGCCCAATTTCTCTTCTGGTCAGAATGTAACTCTTGGGTAGAAACCCAAGCTGGCTCTCAGCAAAGTTAATGTTGCTTTATTATCTGTCAGGATTATCCGCTCTTCATTTGGAACATCTGCTCCCCAAGAGGGGGACGGACTTTGCACAGGAGCATCAAACAGAGCCAGGAGGAAGCACATGGCTGCAGTGAACCACAAAGAGCAGCCAGCATCAAACACCGGTTCAGTGCTTCCTATCGGCTAATGCCTTTCATCCTGTGGCCTCCTTCACCTCCAGACTTGGCCTCTGTCTGCATTTACACCTTCCCAGAATAAAATCCTTGCTTCCCCCACCCACTTGGTAACCATCATTCAGCTAGTTTGTCTATGACTCATCCACTTCAAAACCCTGCTGACTCACAGGCCTCAAAAAGGAAACTTGCTCAAAGAACGTACGGAGACATGGGTATGCCGTCCATGCCAGCGAGGAGCTCATCCCAGCTGACCTGGGCTTTTTACTGGTGAAGGAAGATGTATTTTGGTTCTGAATTTTTATCATTTTAAAGCCTAATTAACTGACAGATATTTGTAACCAAAGTGTACCTCAATGGTCTGATTTCCAAAAATATTAGGTACCCCGAAGCGCCCACCTAATGGGCACTCAATAGTGAAATAAGATAAGGCTATACAGCTTTTCCAACAAGAATATACGAGCTGACTTCTTGAACCCATGGGTAAAACCTGACTTAACTCATGTGATAACGTATAGCATGTTAAGTTAAAATAGCAGCTGTAGAGGAAAAAAAAAGGCAATACAAAAAAAAAAAAAAAATTCAGACATTTTAGATTGACCTGTTTAAAACTAAGTGTCTTACAGGGGAGGGACAGCACGTCCTCCTTGAAGGAAAAAAATCAAAAACTAGACAAATCTGCCTTTATTTTTCCCACTTCACCATATAATTACTAACACACGTACACAAGAAGTTACCAGAACCCTCTTTAACCAAGGGTGAGGAATCCAGCAGCTTCCTCAGTCACATCTCTCATCATGAGGTAGAAATTCCTTGTGCCTCCTTATAATACAAGCCACTGAGAAATGTCTGGAAGAGGTACTGTAAATCCATTTGATTTCACTTCTGAGGAAAGGAGCACGGTCTGGATGAGGTCTCTTCTAATACTGCACACCTTCTAACAAAATACTATCAGCATATTGAGGAAATGAAATTTCACAGTAAAAGATTATCCTCCCTGCTCTTCCTATTTTTCCTGAACTCTACCAGAATTTCTCCTTCTCCAAAATCTGCCTACTAAATGCACAGCCTAGTTCCAATCCATGCCTTAATGATGAGTGATTTACCTTCAATTTTTTTCTAGCTATGAAATGACCACCAGTAATTTTTCAGTCAAAAGTTACACAGACTTCCATCTTCACTAGGACACCCCTGGAAACACCACTCACAAATGCTGGCAGCAGGACAGGTCTAGCTTGCTCTAGAAAAACAACAACTAAGCAATGACGACAGGATCAGTCATCTTCTGAATTAACCACAGGACTCGTTACAATTTGAGTTTCTTGAAAAAATTTCTTACTGTTCACATCCAAGGAAGACACCCACGTATATAAACTAAATATAAACTAATCAAGGTGTTTCTATGACAGACTAGAAAGAAAGAGAGAAAATGATGTTATTTTTATTTCTCTTTGAAATTATTTGGGAAGAACCAAGTACCTTGTTTAAACAGACTACAGCTAGATAGATAGATTAGCCACGTAAGACTAATATTGAAATGGTTCAGAACTGAATATCTAAACCAATTAGTAAATCCTCTCACTGTAATCTTTCTAGCTTTAAGAACTTAGTCTTATGTATTAATTTAAATATTTACTCTTACTGGAATAATTTTAAAAGGTAAAAGATTGCATCTAACAATTTACATTAGCTGATATAGATCTGGTATGCATCACCTGTAAAAGTGCAAATATTATCTGAATGTTTTTCAAACAATTTAGATAACACTGAACAAAAAAGAAAACCTCTGCAACACTGGGTATTTCATAACTTATCCCTTATCTGCTTGATGTGACATTTAGGAAAACACATTTTTAAAAGTCAGTAATGTATTCTGAACATAACACTGACACTTCTTGTCCCCCATAACCTCAGTCAAACCATGAAAAGGAGAAGAAAAAAATAAATTAAAAAACACTTAACATCTTCCAAAACAACAGTATAAAAAAAATACTATTAGAATGTAAAATTACATAATACAAATATTTTTTTAAAAAAATTCCACCCAGTGTATTTTCTCACCCCCTAAAGGAAGATGTGTCAAAGATTGCACAGTTCACTGGGGACTTCAAAGCTGCTATCAATCTCTACATAGAAAGCATTCAGATACTGCCATGATGGGCAGCAGTATAAAACCCAAAGAGAGAGAGAGAGAGAAAAATAGATAAAATGCCCTCAGGAACAAGTTTCTTTCCAAGAAAGCTTACTAAACCAAGGCTTAAATTGAAACAGTATTATTTTTCTATGTAGAAGCAGTTTTTCATCTTTTAACTCTCTCTTGTTTGTAATACACTCACAAAATGAAATTTCTATCCTAAAGGCCAAATTCTGACAGTCTTCTTCCCACTGAATAACTCCTCATCCTGTATGCAGTGCTGCAGTTTCAGCAGAGTTGCTTACAAGGCACTGTTCAGCTGTGAGCACACCTGGACCACAGGATGGGGCCCAAAGGGAAAACACCTCACATGTTACCAGTCTCCCAACACCAGCACTCCATCTGTCCCAATAAATCACTTCTACCAACCTCAGTGAGGAGAAAATTAATATAATTAAACAAATCAGGCATGGGGTTTTTTTTCCTCTAGTTGTCTGCTTTGGATATTCCCACTGTAAATGCTGAGCAAGCAACAGATAGAGCAGCACTTGGCATCAATATGAAACACAAACCCAGAATTTCAAAATGCACGTCTAATTAAAAAATAGCCAATCATCAGCTGAGTGCTAAAACTGCCATCTGTGAACTCAAGAAATACTCAGCACTGCAGCTGAACACCTAAACATAGGGAGCCCTGGTGAAGCTGGATGTTACATCTTAAGCTTTTCAGAAGACTGCATTCTGCTTTTCATTGTGTGACTTTTGAGCCTTTCAGGTATACCTGGATTAGACATCCAAGTTTTTCCCAGAAATCTTGAGGGAGATTAGAATTGGTACATATACAAACACACATTTTGACAATTTAGATTCTTTTGAATTAAAGTACTTTAGTAAAAATAAATTCCTGCCACCTAGTATAACTGGAAGAGCTGGTAACAGACCAAAGCAGTAGGAATTTCTCAAAATGCACATTTAATAAAAATGTACTTCACTTAGCTGCTAGAGAAGCTTCTGTTGCATTTTTTCTATCCAAGCAAATAATCATTTTGTGACAGTCCATGCATCACAAATACTAAAACATTTTTAAAAATTAAAATTAAATAAGGGAGGAAATCACATCCCCCTTAATTATGCAATCTAAGTTGTCAAAGCCAAATAAACAATAAAGTTATTTAAACCATTAACATCATGCCACTAACAAAATGAAGAGTTCCCTTTAAAGAGATACCTGCTTTTAGAAATACATTCTATTCACAGCTGTAAAAAAAGAACACAAACAAACAAATCCACCCCCAAAAACCCAAACTTCTTCCCTTTGTCTTCCAAATCTCTTTTCTTCCTCTACAAAAAATACAGTAAAAGTGAGAGGTTTCCCTGACAGCTTGCAAGCACTATTTAAAAAAAAAAAAAAAAGTAACATTTAAGCCCTAAGGAACTCTTGGTCTTCAAAAGTGCAAAGTACATACGTTTCTAGTTGAAATTAAAAGGAGCTGCAGGTGACCAGCACTTCTGGCTCTGAGGCCCCAAGCTACTGCACAGAACACTGTCCCTTTGAAATTTCAGCATTTACCAGCAAGCAACTTGCTGAAGTGCAAGACACATGCACCCCTTTCCCCCACAGTATTTACTTTTCAAAAGCACCGAACAGTTGTGGACAGCGTGGCTCTCCTGCAATATTACAGCCCTGGTGAAACAGGAAGCAAGCATGAAAAAATACCAGCTCTAATCCTCACCAAGCATGAGCCTCCAGCCATCTCACACCAGGATATTTCCAGAGCTCTCATCTGCTGGGAATAGACTTCTTGTCTCACAGTGACCTCAACCACTTTGCTCTTTTGTCCAGTTCCATTACGTTCCCCGTGAAGTCAGCCAGCAACATCAGCTGAGACTGTATTTGTTCAGTGCCAGTTTATGGACACAGGCAACTCCAGAAATCCACTCCGTGGCTTCCTTCACTTCATAACACCCAAAATCTGCCACACAATGCACGGGAGAATGGCCACCAAATGGCAAAGATGGAGAAATTAAAGCTCAGGTGAGCAAAAAGGTAGTGCACAAAAAGAAGAAGAAGAAATGATTCTGTGCAACTGAAACTCGAGGTACTAGGGAAGAAAATGAAAAAAAGCCAGCAATGCATGAACTGGGAAGGCAGAGTGACTCATTCCCAAGGTGATGGAGTAGCATACAGTATATGGGTAAACAGTAAACACTTCTTGCCATCTACCATCTGGGTCCTGGCACTGCTTTGCAATGCAACCTCCTACCAGGCACTTCACTCTTCTCCTTGCTGCTCCTACCCACCTTTGTGAGGCTGCCTTATTTACATTGCTCATAAACTCTTGCAGGCAGGGACTATCTCTTACCCTGCCTTTGTATGCAGCTCAGCACAACCAAACTGCACAGTCAGAGGCAGCCTGCAAACAGTAAAATACCATTAAAAAAAAAAAAGAGGGGAAGAATACGACCGGCTTAGGAAATACAACAGTAAAATCTATATATAACAAAAAAGTTTTGATGGTCAAATGGTAGAACAAACACCATGGCATACACATGAGAATTAGGTGAAAGAAAAATGAGAACCAGCAGAGTTCTTAAAAGGCTAGAAAGAAAACCAAAATAAGGGGGGCAGGGGGAAATCAAAACAAAGACATTGGTAAAGAAGTAGATTTGTTAAATCACAAATCACGGACAAATTGTCGAACAGAAATCAGGTTTCTGGCTTTACTTACATTCATTTCATGGTAAAGACACCCTTATGCCTCAGCTTTCTGAAAGTCTGTCCTTGTCACCTAAGCTTCAGATCACCTCTTTGACCCTCAGGCTGGTAAAAAAGTAGGCTTGAACTTACTGGACAATCTATCCTAAGAGCAAATGAGAATGTGGGAAAGAGGAAGGAAATAAAATCCACCTATCTCTACCTCAAAATAGCTGACTAGTGCAGAAAGGAAGTCACCCACTGAAGGTTAAGAAATAATAAACAACTAATAATTTACTCCCTTGCTAAAAGACCAGGAGAGATGAAGCATAAACGCCTACTTCATCGGCTGTTGCTGGAGCATGGCAGTCCTACTTCATTCCTCAACACACATTGTAAAATCACAATCTACATCTTTGTGGCCATTGGCACAGTTCCTTGTTCAGTTTTAAAACACCAATAATCAACCCTTGTTTGTAGTGTTTTCACATATTTAAAACAAAACCCTTGGGACACAAGAAGTTATCAGCACCAAGAATATCATCATTTCTCTCCCATCCATGATGTACCTTTGAGCCAAACAAGCTGTGATTTTTTAAAATGTAACTATTTCCAACACAACAGAGAGGGAGGCACATATGATATTGTTACAAGCCAAGGTGAGAGGAATTAAAAAGAGTAATAACAACAGAAAATCTAAAATAAGTCCTGGCAAGGCACACGACGTCAGGCACGAGAAAACCAAAGCCAGTTGGCTGTGACAGTTCTGTATCTATGAACTACTACTTAGCTAACACCCACCCATAAATAACTTCTTTGCTATTGCCTTGGTGATTAACAGGGTGCTGTAGAATTGAAATATTTACCTGAAGGACTTGAACACACACCAGCTTCCTTACACGATGCTGGTGGAATTGTGAGAGTTGTTTTTCTCTAACCTTCCCATCAGTGCCTAACAAAGCTGGCAAGGACCAGTGGGACTGGGGGCTGTGCACATATACTGTTCAAAGGCATTTTTTTCCCTTCTCCTTGGAAGAATGAAGAAGTCCTTTGCATCCTTGTCCAGGTGTCTGCTAAGTTACTGTCTCCTGGAAACATTTGGGCCAAACACTGTTCAAATCTCTAAAACAGTGCAAGCTGGGCCCTGATCTGCCCTTCATAGTACATAACACCACAAACATCTTTGTCAGTCACCTCAGCAGGACTGCAGTCAACCTCCTTCCCAGCACTGCAGACACAACAGGGAATTCCTCTCCTCCAGAAAGTGCATCCTCTCACCCTGCCGCATTTGTCCTCTTCCCTGGCAGAAAGGCTCAAGAGGAAAGCGTAATGTTAAACCAGCAGGCAGGTTCAGGCACTTGCCTCAGGTAAGTGGTCTTGCAATGTGCTCTGTAATTCCAAGAGTCACATTGGGTTTAGTGTCAAATGTCTTTGAGAACTCCATCTGCTAAAGCTGTCGGCACTCAACACTTCTTGATAACCAGAGAGGAACATGTCACCTTCTGAAAATGCCTTCCCCATATTTTTTCCAGCCTTTTCTCCAGTCTTAGACCACTCATGCACCACATTTGCTCATAAAGCAGCAACAGCATTCCCCACCTCCAGATTCTGCCCAAGGAGAGAAGGTGTGGATGCTACACAAGTCTACCCCCCAACTCTTGATAATCCAGTACAGGCTTCTAAAAGCTGATATCATTATTTGCATGCAGCCACTGCATGAGCAAATAAGGTGTTTTAAGGCACCTCTCAGAATGGGCTCTGAAGATTAGTTAATGTTTATACAGCCCACTGAAAACTGAAATGACTGCTCCATGCTAAGTATTACCATCACCAGGGATCCATTTAAGTCAAAGCAGGGCAGACAGTGAAGGAAACAAAACTTGTTTTTTCTGTCCAGCACAATTACTGCCAGACTTCTGCATGCTAAAAACACCCAATAACCCATCTAACACAGTAAATTAATGTTTATGCTATTAAGTTTAGACAATCTTAAGCTGAAAGCTTTTCAAACTACAGGAAATTGCATGTTGCACAGGGACAACTGTATACAATTACAGTGATTTCATAAAATGGCAGAGATATAAAGCAGAAACTGAGTGGCCAACAAGGCTTCTAAATCACACAGATAACAAGTATGTCCTGGTGGGCCAGGAGTCTACTTCTTTCTCACAGCTGTTCCTAGAGACAGGAATTATATCCATAATCTCAAAATTCAAGACAACTCAGTGCATTGCACACTTGTATCTGTGAGGCACTGACAGACCAGCATGTATTGTTATTGCCACCGTGGAGTCACCATACCTCAGGCAGATTTATTAATACTCCATCTTACACTCACAGTAAAAGCAACACCAAAAAGGACATGGAAATATTTGGACCAGCCCATGTGTTTCTTTAGGATGCAAAAGCTCCAAAGAGACACAAAGAGCACAGACATGAAATGCAACGAGTACGATGCTCCCCCAGGCAGAAAGTTCCCAGCTGCTTTGCTAAAGGCCACAGCAATACGTCTGCTTTATGCTTGTTTTCACGAAGGATTGTTTAACAGTACACTTAGTGCAGCTCTACATTGACACAGTAAACGTCATCTTAATACAGCCTAGCTAAAGCTTTCAGCTTACCAAGTCCTGCTGCACGCTTTGTCAAACATCTGAAGGACTGCGGTGCCTCTGACTTTTTTCCGATGTCTTGCAGGTATAGAGTCGTATTAAAGGTAGTTTTCATGAATGCAAAACCAGGCAGAGGCTTGTCTAAGAGCTATCAGTCCTATTTTTTTACCTTATTCATTGTACCGTTCACAGCACGTTTTTATCGCCAGCCTCCCTTCCACTAAACAATTCCAGAAGTGTCATTTGCACACCAAACAAGTGTATATTGTGCCATTCAGTTACATGTGGTAGATTATCAGGTTGTGTATAGCAGCTAAGCAGAGCATTGACAGCTGTGTAGACACATCTCAGCTGATACTAAAAGAAGTCTTGTCGGCAGTTCTGATCTTAAAGTAAATACACTGAAAAACTTAGCTCCAATTAGGCTGAGCCTGATATGATTTTCTGGAATGAACACTAAACAAATATAACTGATAACACCATCTTTGCAAATACCTTGTTTGGTTTGTCTTTAAAAGATGACATTTTCAAGATAAGAATGTCCTGACTTAAAAACAATACGTCGCTGCTGTCCGTGTCCACAAAAATCTGAATTTTGTGTTTTAAGCCGTGTGCTATGCTTCATTAATGAGAAATCACCACCCTGCATCGCTGACATATTAGCCGAGCTCCAAGTGACCTAATTCATTTTTAATATTTCATAGTTTGTTAAAAGCTGTAACGAGAGATCACTAACACGGCTCTGACACTCCCTGTCATGAATCAAAAGATGTAGGGAAAAGGTCATGTACTTACTAACTGGCACCAAACCAAATTCATCAGTACAAAATGAGAGAACAGAAATGAAGACTGCATTTCCCATTATGCTTCTCTCTTTGTAAGAGTATCCATCAACTTGCATGACACCAAAAGCAGAATTTATTTATATGCGCGTCCCCAATAAAAGGTCAGAGAGAAGTGAGAAAGAGAAGAAATAAGGATTGCAGCCTTTGTCCAAGCAAGTAGTTCCTTCACTTTAAAGCATACTAAGCATCAACAGCCTTTGAAGACCAAAAGGAGAAACAATTCCCAACCACATAAAGAAACTAACAAGTCCCTTATATGGCTAGGAATTGCAATGCCATTTTTTTCCACAGCCAGAAAAATTAGAGCAAGGGGGGAAAATAGAGCAAACTTTAAACAGGCAGCTCTCTGAGCACCAGGGAATTCACATAGGCACATCATTCCAGCTTTAAGAACTGCCAAACACTTTCTTCTTTAAAGGGAAGGAGGACATTACACCAGGTGAGTCCCTGAAATCTAGATTTTAACTCTCCTGTTGTAACTATGGATACCCAGCTTTAAAAACCTTTTATGATGTAGCGATGTAGCGGTACACCAGGCTCCCTTACCCTCTGGTGAAACACCTCCATCTGAAGTTCCCTAATGTCCCTTTATCTCGCAAGTCACACATGCAGCACTGCAAGCTTTTGCCAGCTCTAGGATTGCACGTCCAAAACAGCCCTCTGCCCTATCCACGGCATCTTCAGTCTGCTTTTCACCCTCCCATAACCCTGGCACAAACCCTGCCAGCTTCTCAACCAGGAAGGCAGCTAGACTGCATCACGTGTTGCTCCAAATAACCAGAGTCCCTCGCAGGCAAGACACACAGGACTTGATGGTTGATCCAGTCCTGCCGTCTCCCATCGGCAGGAGGCGGAAAGGTCAGGTTCCTGGGCAGCGTCGATACTGAACTCTGAATGGCTTGGCCTGGCTGCTCTCTAAATATAGCTGGGCAGAGGAAGGGCTGTGAGAGTGGGTGGGGCAGGGAGTAGAACAGAAGCCAAATGAGCAATCAGTTAAATACAGCACCATGTTGGTCCAGACTTCCCCTCTCTAGTCCTCCACATACTCTGCAGCAGGGTATTTAAGCACAGCGTCAGGATTAAGTCTGTGAATGCAAACTCACAGAATAAAAACAAACTGCTGCTTGATTTATACTTGGGGAGTGGGGAACACAAGTCTGTTCAGCAACTTATCTTCTTGAATAAATTTGAATCACACAAGAGTGACATCACTTCCACAACATGACAACAAATAAATCATCATCAGCCACATGGTACTAACCATAAAACATGTGTCAGGAAGACACCAACAAGGAACAAAATATCAGAGTACTTTACATTGTAAACATGCAATCTTATGCGTCTTCTGGCTTCTACTATGATCTATATACGTCAGGTGGTTTATTTCATTCATTTGCATCTGAATGAAGTCAATACAATTAACAGAGGAACCCTCATAGAAAATCTGTCCAAACAATTTCATCTGCATAAATATACCACAAATGAAGCACTTAAAATGTAAATATTTACCTTTAAATAAACTATCGCATTTGATACTGAAGTTAACTTTACAACAAATAAGCAATTCTACCCTGGTTGCAAGCAAGCCCAAAAACAAACAAGATAAATGAGAAAGAAAGAAGGAAGAAAAAAAATATTATTTTTTTTTTTCATACAAAATACAGAAAAAATAATCTCTTACTCTTATTTGACAGTGTCAGACCTGAAGTCTTTCACCTAATAAAAAAACTTTTAGGAGAAGAGATTTTGCTGTAAACCACCAAAACATAAAAGACAGCATGACTGAGGAATTCAACAGGAGCTTCCAATCTGCAGCTACAGATAGGACAAGCAATGTTTCCGTAACTTCTCCATTTAGAAACACTGTATCCTCAGAAAAGACCGACACAGAAAACTGACTTGTTTCAAATTTCAAAGAGGCTACATAGTATTTTTATCTTAAGAATTACATAACTAAAAGCAAAACCAGCTCTCTGATACTTTTTTTTTTTTTTTTTTTTTTTTTTTTTTTTTTTTTTGTGGATTAAGCGCACTTAGTCTCTTACAGAAACTGTTAATCTTCATTACAGGCGCTGGGCTCCATGTGAGACATCTCCTATGGCAATTAGACTTCCCCTCTGTATAAATCGTATCTCAACTGGCAGAGAGAGAAACAGACACAAAGACAAAGCATCTGGTTTATGCTGCTCATTCTCTAAAATTATAAATCACGATAAATAATGTTAAAGAGAAATTATAGCCACACCAAACGCAAAATGCTGTTAAGTATCAGATGAGATATGTCCTCAGCCCCATGCACAATGTAGAATCATTTTGATTTGCTGTTTTTCGTTCTTTTGTGACTGTTATTTGTTTGTTTCTTTTTAACCTGCATATTGTTCAGCTGTCCTGGTTTTGCCATGGTGATCAGTATGTGCTTTGTGGGTCTGATTCTGTCTTGCTGAAGACCACTGAATATTTTTCATTGATTTTTCAAAGGAAGCATAACAGATCCATCTCACTATAAACTTCTATTCAATAATATTATTGTTAATCTTCTACTTAAAATATTGGTACATCATTCTGCATCAGTAGACACCATTCTTGAGCTGATACCTGCTCGTTTAGAATAGCTCTCTTTGTAAAACTGTTTCCTTCCAACCTTCCCTTTGTTACTCAATCTTGCCCGTATGAGTGGGAAAGCAATTGCAAAACACCACTACAGGAATACTTGGAGTATAAGCTCTGACTATATCTGAGTAAATCACTGTTCTCTGTCTCCCTTCTCTGCCCATCTGCAGTCTTTGGTATGGAACAACTATATCATAAAAGCTCTTATTCACACATGCTTTTGATATTACACTATTTAATCACATACAGCTGTAACTGATGAGACTGTTACAAAACACAAATTTAATGCAGCACTGGAAGCAAATTCTTGAGACATATTAACTATTTTTCCTCTACATACAATTTCTAGCACTAAAATTATTTTCTTCAAGAAAAAGAAAATTCAACCAAACTATTTGTTGATTTTTTTTAAAAAAAGTCTGCTTCTCTTCCTGGACAGTCCAGAACAAGGTTGATTGCAAGCAAATTGCTACTCACAGCAAGACCTGAAATTAACTCAGACATCCTACTTGAAATGCATCCATTCTTATCTGTTTTTTAATTCATGGAAATTTAAGAACCGACAGTCTGATGATTTTTACCAAGATACTTGAATTAAAGTGCAAGCATACCATCATGCTTTCTTTGAAAGGACTTCATGCATTAAAAACCAAAACAGTTTATTTCTTAACCACTGCATTTTGTTGGAAAGGGCACCTTGTATAAGGCATTTTAAATTATAACTATGGACACACTCGCCACAGAAAGATCTTTGTAGCCTCATCTGGCAAATGTTTGCAACTTCCATCTTTTGTTACAGAAATCAAATATCTGCTTGCAAAATAAGTAGCCATAAAATATTATAATATGAAAGTGTTTGAAGTAGTAAAAATTTGAATATTCCTTTTCCATAGGTTTGGTTTGGTTTTTTTTAATTTGTTTGTTGGTTTGTTTTGTGAGGGTTTTTTTTTAATTTGGCGCTTTCATTTGTGGGTCTTTGTGGGTTGGTTAGTTTTTAATTTAAACAGACTTGCATTGAGGAAACATGTGAAAGGAAGATCAATCAAGAAATTTAATACTATTTTAATACATATCATCATGGTCCTTGAAACAACAAAAGTATTTTTATCCAGTCATGCAAGGATAAATGGAGAGCAAATGAGTTTATATATTCCTGCATTTTCAGAGGAACACGACTTTTATCTTCCTTATTGTCTAAGCCAATTGGCAAATACTAGAGCTAGATATTAATACTAACATCAAAATCATAGCCAGGCTGAAATACTTTTAAATGGCATTTAAATGAATTCATATTCCTTTTGGGCAGTTCTCTGAGGCATTTAAAACATGCTGTGACATACTGAATCAAACAGGGGCTAAGTACGAACAAACTTCATTCCTAGAAATGCATTTCTCTATTTGCAAGTGTTTGCCTTTACTTTGGCACGATCACATGGGCTCCAGCTAGACTTTTGAGCTCTGGCAGTGATCCAAGCTGCAGATGGTTGGAAATGCAGCCTGAAATCAGTGTGTGGTTGATGAATTACTCCTTACACCTGACCCCTGCTTCACACCAGGCACCAAACACAATCTGAACACTACCAGCCAAAGAAGCCCTGTCAGGCATCTCCGTATCTGGAACGCTTTCTTCAAGGCCTTCTGTACGGCCAGATGGCCAAAAGTGGGGAATGCCGTAAACCCGCTAAACAGAAACGTGAGTGACTAAAGGGATTGGTAGGTAAAAGGTGAAGAGAGGCAAGAGCTTTGCACCGATTCCAAGTGCACACTTTCCAAAAGAGAGTGATGGAGCAGGGAGGAAGGTATGCTCATGCCACACAACTGAAGGAAGCCCCCAATTCCCTCATGCCAAAAGATGCCCTAAAAAATGTCAAAAAGGAGACATAACACAAACCCGCATGTGTGCCCACAAAGTCACCAAACCAAACTTAAACTCTTCTGAGTACACCTGTTTGAATTGCCTAATTGTTTTTTACTAAGCTGGGGCATGTATCTGTCATTTCAGAAGCAGGCTCATTAAGCCCTCTTGCTTGCAGGTGAGTCTGCATCCCTTTCACCGCCACAAAGATGGGGTTTTATTCAGGTGGGTGTTGGGAAATCACACTTCTTCCATTTGCACGTGTTCACACATGCATCAAGCATACAGAGATGAAGAGGTACTGAGGGTACTGTAAACACTGCCTCTTGTTTTGGGGTGTTTCTGCCATCTGACTGGGTAGCAGAGACAACAGCATGAAAATTAAACTAGCAGACCCAAACCATGACTAATAAGTAGGAAATATCTGGAGAATGCATGAAAGCAAACCACACGGAAATAGCTGCTTAACTGGCATATTTTTACCCCAAGTGCAGGTATAGAGATCGTAAACCAAACAACTCCTGTCGACAGGTAACTGTGGCACCTCCTCCTTTCTACCCAAGTGATTCAAGTTTTTTCAGTAGACTGTTTGCAAAGAAAGCTGACCCCAGCAAGAGGTCTAATCATAAGCTGCAGAGGACAAAGATAAAACACAAAGACAAAACTACTAAATCAAGGAAACTCTTTCAAATATATTCAGAGTTAATATATTTTCCCCCTTTTTCATATTATAACATGAAACTTCACTGTGCTTCTTTTTGTTTTCTTCTCTGCTAAATGGCAAAGAGAAAAGAATTTACTTTGTCAAGCAAGAAACAAAAGAAAGAAATTTAGATCATAATGCAAGATTTGGCATCCTTAACATTCTACGTGACAATTTGCAACGTACTGCTGCAAATCAGTTGTTTGAGTAGTTACACCATCAGCAAGGATGCAACTGAGGAATTTCTCCTAACATCTCAAAATAAAATAAAAACTACTACAGATTCTCATCAGATATACATGAGCTGAACCACCTCCCTGCAATATTTTTTGCAACAAGAACACAAGAGTATGCTTCACTTACAACAGTAACCAGAACCATTTACTCCAAAATAAACTCCTTGGATAATTGGACTCTCTCCCTACTCTCAGCATCTGCCTAAAGTTCCAAAACTGTACATTCAAACTGAAGTTGTCAGACAGCATCACACCAAAACCCAGTGCTTGTCCTTAAGAGACATATTAAATTCCTTGCAAGTGCCTTATAAGGATTGACACCCTCCCCTTCCTCTTTTTTTTGGATGACAATGGCTTTTCCTAAACCTGAAATTAAAGTTTTAGCTTCAGTGGTGGCATTTGATAATAAAGGAGCCCAAGTAAATGGAACTAGTGCATGCTTTATGTTCCACAAAAGGCCACAAAACACTAAAAAGTTAAAGCAATCAGACAAACATATGGAATCCATTTTTTCTATTTATAATCCCATTACCCATATAGCTATTCATTTACACCCTTTCTGCACAAGAACACGCTAGCCCCGTTAGAAGACACACGCACGGACTGTAGGCTGGAGTCCTGCGCAGCTCCGTGCTCCCCCGTGAGAGGGACGTGATGAACAGTAATGCGGTACTTCTCAAAGGAGAACCAAGGCAACTTCACCAAACAAGCAGAGCAAAAGCAGCACTTCACCCAAACACGCTGGGGAACATGAATTTCCAAACTTTGCCTGTTGAACACACTGCCACTCTGAATTTCAGAAGCTGTACAGAAATGCCAGAAGAAACCCTAGAATTTCTTTCTTAATTACAAGTGAATGTGCAAACCTCCCCCCTGCCCTGCATGCATGACTATGAGCATAAAAACACATTCTTACTGTAGAGCTGAGTCCTACAATGCTTGGTACAAAGAGCAGTTTTTGGAAAATAAGAAGCTGAAGTTCTCAGGCCGGCTGGAACCATACAAAGGTTTATTTATATGTGTTGCTCCAATAGGGATGATAAAAGATAACAGCTCTCCACCACAAGATTATTTGATTGCTCAACTATTAGCTTTAGACATACAATGGATCTAACTCCTTTAAAATGTCCCAGAAGCTGATGGCTAGCTTTAAGGTAACAAAATCCAGATGCTGCCTGTCTGCACTACTTTAAAGTCTTATTATGGTCTATAGAAAAGAAATACTTGCAACTGTATGTGTGTGTGTGCATATATATATATATATATATATATATATATGTATATATATACACACACATATGCGCACGTGTATGTGTGTTTATTATTTAGAGTTTATATACGCCCTTAACTGTGGGCCAAGGAAAATAAGAAAAAATAAAGGCATATAAAACGTGTCACCAATTTGAAATTTTACCTGTCCTTACTGTAATCGTGCCAGACTGATGCACATGACTTTTCACAGCGTTGATAATTTTATATACCAGCTATAAAAATGCATTTAAGTTATTTTTTAAAGCAAGGGGTTAAAAAAAAGTCATGATACAGAAAAGCTACTTTTCTACTTTAAGCTCAAATACAAGGTTAATTTTTTCAAAAAGCTTATTTTAGAAAGTTAAAAAAAATTAAGAAAAAAGAAATAAAAATGACAACTGGCAAAATGTAAACTACGTGAGTAAAAGGGATGGAATGTCCAATATTTCTCCTCAAATACTCGAGGCTATTGTTCTTTCAAAAAAACACCATCAATTGTTTCATGTCCTTGGCTTGCCAGGTTTTGAGGAATAGCATCAGCCTGCGTCCCCAATCCCCCAAACAGTTAAAGCTATAGGCAATATTGCAGTCAAGCTAGTGACGGGCTGCTGCTGCAACAGCAACATTACACACTAAATGGTCACAAAGGTAAAACGCTATTTGAATTGACCTTGAAAGGAAGGGGGGAGAAATGATAAATTTCATGCTGAAATACAAAATTTAAAAAAGGATGAATTTTATACCAAAAAAATATCTGCATGATGCAGTGAAAGAAACAGCAGAGCAAAGAAGTGAGAGGTAACCCTGCCATGAATTACAGGGCTGTAATCACACTGAGTGTTTCTGGTGTCATCAGAACTCCAAACAGCCTGAATTGCAGTTTTTACAATTAGTTAATTTATATAATGCAGTAGTCGGGCTATAAACGTTAACGGGAAAGTAATTTTTATTAACAAGGAATATAACTTATCCTTTCGCAACTGCTGCCAGATCAACGTGCTTCAAACCAAAAGTCTGGAGAAGTCAGCCTCCCTTGTGGCACTTCACCACACACAGTTGCACACATCAAATGTCCCATGTGTTAAATTTGCCACAGGAGCGCAATGTGTATATGTGCACGCAGTACCATATGCACGTGTGCACGCCCTGCCTTGGCTTCTCCCTCCTAAAGGATGTTCGTTTATTTACTGAAACTGGTCATCTGTGGCTATGAGGTCACGCTTCACCTTGTGAAGTGTGTATTTTTTCCTTTTTCTTTCCTCCAAATACAGTGTCCTGACAGGGTTTGCAAACTTTCGGTTTAGAGCTTTCTTTTGTTACTGTCCTTTGGTCACACAGGAAATCTTTTCAGAGAGCAGGCTATTATACAATGGCATTATAAAAATAAGGCTTTAATTAACTAACTCATGGCCAGGTAGCATAGACTTCACTCAGCCTCTCTAAGAGAGGCCGGCCTGCTTTCCAGTCTGCTGGCATTTAAAAAATTATTAAGAAAAGAAAAAAGAAAAACGGAAGCGTCCGCGCTTGGATACTCTCTCCAGAAGTAGTTACCCTCTATTGCTAGACCTTTAAAATGCAACAGAGTACAGCCATATCAGCCTCAATAGTTAATGAAATATTAAAACCAGTGCAATGCACTGAAACAAACTCCACCAGATTTACAGACGGTTAGCTCTGAGCTCTCCCTCCGAGCTCCACAGCATCTCCTCCTCAGCTGATTAAAAGTTTGAGTCGCCACAGACAGCTTTTCTAACAGCAAAATGCTTTTAAGCTGCGGAAAAACTGTAGAGATCACTGGAAGACCCACCAAAAGTGTTTTATGTCCGATGCTGTCCAGAGCAATCTTTATCCCATGCCATAACAAACACACTACCTGCCCGCTGTTACGATAGCGTTAACCGCACTGTTCTCCCCAGACAATAAAAGGAATTAGCCGACGCCAGCAGCCCTTGGGAAAAAAAAATAAAAATTTAAAGAAATAAAGAAATAAATGGGAGGGCAGACAGTAACCTTCCTGCCTCTCTCACGCCTGCTCTCTGCCTACCAGCTTCGCTCTGTGTGACAGCAAACCAGAGAAAGAGACAGAAAAATCGCCAAAGCGAAGAGGCGAGCCCGCAATTGGCGCGGCTCCGCTCTCCATCCCCCGCCAGGCAGCCGGCCCCGCCAGCCCTTACCTTGGTTTGGAGATAGTGGGGGTAGTAGTAGGTGTACTGGGGGTACATTGGCTGCTGGTCCAGGCGTTTGCCCATGTAGCTGGAGTCCTTCTGGCTGGTGCGGGGAACTCGTTGGCAGGGTGTAGTGCCCCAGGGCCTTTCTTCCTCTCACGCCGCTACTCCTGACAGCGCGGGCGACAGAGGAGGCTGCCGAGACTTCCTCGCCGTCTACCGCGCGCTACTTCCAGCGCAGCCAAAAACGCTCCCGCACGAACATATACGTGTGTGTGTGTGTGTGTGAGAGAGAGAGAGAGAGTGTGTGTGTGAGTGTGTGTGCGCGAAGGGGTGTGTGCGGGTGTGGGTGCGTGGCTGGGTGGAAGCCCCGTGCCCGGGTGCCCGCGGCGGAGCAGCCCGCCTCTCCCGCTGGCAGCAGCGTGCCTCCGGCGGTGCCCGCTGCCCGGCTCGGGAGGGAAGCGTCCTGCGAGAGGAGCCGGGAAGACAGTGCAACTCCAAATCTCCGCAGAGCCGCTCGCTTGCTCTCTCGCTCGCTCTCCCTCGCTCGCTCTCTCTCTCTCTCTCTCGCTCGCTCTTCTCGTCCTCTCCTCGGCTCGCTCCGCTCTCGAGCCCTCCCCTCTCGCTTCCCCACCCACCCCCCTTCCAACCAAATGAAAAAAAAAAAAAAAAAAAAAAAGAGGAGAAAAAATAAAGAAGAATAAAGAAAAGAAAAAATAAAGAAAAAAAAAAGAAAATAAAAAAAAAAGGGGGGGGGGAGGGAAGAGCCTTCCCCAGCCTAGTTGCCGCTGCCTCCCTCACGGAGTGACATGGTGCTCAGAGCTCGTCCTGTCTTTCATTCAAACCCCCTCCGCGCCGCGCCGCCGGTGGGAGGGACCTCGGCGCGCCGCTCCCCCGGGAGGTCGGCGCAGGCCGCGCGGCCGCCTCCGCGCCCCCGCCCGCTCCGCGCCCGCGCCGGACCGGGCAGCTCCGGAAAGCGGCCCTGCGACTCGGGAAATCCTAACGCCGCGGCACGGCGGACGAGGCACACCAGCCCCAAAACGCGGTTTCATATTTATGATTTTAATTTTTTTTTAAAAAAAAAATATATATGTGTTTTTTAAACGAACGGGAGGGGGAAGGTCACGGAGCTTGGTCGCCGAGCAAGGAAGTCGTCGTCGTTCTCTCTCTTCAGAAAACTACTCCGCACCGTGATCCGGCACTTCGCGGAGAGGCGACCCCGGGCCAGACATATTAAATACATACTTCGTTAGACCGCTTATATAAGACTTGGTTTATTTAAAGTTGGAACAAAATGGAGGAAGAGGGTAAAGAGGAAATTCGGCCGGCCTGACGTGCGGGTACCTTCTTTCCCCAGACGTGTGAAAATACCACGGTGCCACAAAAGTTACCCGCGGCTGCGTTTCCCCCGGCCGGGCTCCCCCGCTCGCAGCAGCTGCCGCCGCCGCCCGGGCCCAGGTGAGGGCCAGGTGTGGCCCCCGCGTCCGGCCGAGAGCCCCACACCTGCCACAGATCCCAGGCGTGCAGGACCTGTGTCAGCACCGCCATCCCAAATATTTATCCTCCGAAGGACTCGGAGGAAGAGTCTGTCTTACAACAGGGCTATAAATCATCAGGAAAAAAAAGTGCGAGAATAACAAAATGTTTCCTCTCGTACACAAATCCTAGCGTTTCTCCTTTTTTTATAATAACTTATTTCTTTAACATGTCATCAGATTCCTGAGCCTTTCTACAGTGGTTTTGCCTATTTATAAATTTTTGGGGAAAAAAAATGTGGGGCTGCAGTTTCTTTTTGTTTTTATTTAAATCATCCATAGTATGGCAACGGGATTGTCAGCTGCTGTATTATCAACCAAATTGCTTCAAAAAAAAGAAAAAAAGGAATTATAAAAAGAATTTCTTTAAAGGGACACTTCTCAAGGCTGGTAGAGCTAAAATTAGACTTGCCAGCTGTGTTTTGGTTTGTGGGCACGTGCTTGCACATGACAGGAACATGGAAATATCACGCTTTACTCCGGCAGTTTGCTATTCTCAAAAGCAGAGGGTTTTGTTATGGATTCCCATAACTGCCCCATAGCCAGTCCAAAAGGGCAGTGTGGGAAGCCATACACACGCTCAGAACACTGCCTATACACTGTGCTTTCATCACCAGGCATTCATAATCGCTGGTACTTAGGTACCGGCCCTCTGCCACACAGTGGGAACCCCATGCCATGCTCGTACAGGTATTTGCCTCCTGTGGCAGGAGAAAAACTTTTGCAAAACGAGTGCTCTGTTCCCAGAGCACTGTACAGTCATTCAGCAGGTTCCTGCACACCTGGATGAGCCTAGTGGAGCACTACCATCGCTCCAGTTTCCAACAGATGCAGAAGAAAAGCCTGGTTGGATAAACTATTGAATATTTTCATTCCCTATAATTAGTATTATCATTCCAAGCTGGCCAGGGGCATGTGGTCCCTCTTCTGAGGGCCCCTCTTTTTCATTCATCTTCTCTTCTGAGAAGTGAATTTAGAAAAAAAGATAGAAATGGGAGGAGAAGCCAGCAATCCCCGCCTCCCAGCCCCACGGTCTGTATCACTGCTCAGCTTTAAATATGCTGCCTTTCATTGTAGTGTAGGATACTCCTGCTTACGCTTTCTTCTCCCCCGAACACCCCCCCGCTCAGCTTTCCCTGAGGGTGAAATAGTCTGAGGGTTGGGATCTGCAGAAGTGAATAGTGATTACTTGACGGTTCATGATACTTTGAGCCGAGACAACTTTCAGATTGTTCTTTCAACTGCCAGAATTAAGTTGTTGTGCTTCTCTCCTCACCTTCTCAATTTTCCCTCAGGATATTAATGCAGTTTTTCTTGCTAAGCGGTTTGCTTGTAGATGTGGATGTAACCAGATTTGGGAGAAGAAAGAACCTATGTGCAGAGGACGAAATAAAAGATAAATACCAAAGGAAGTAGAAAACTGTGCATTCTGACCAAGAAAGCTATATGAACATGCAAGGTTTTCCATGATCATTATTTTAAATCCAGGAAGAGCTGTTTTGACTACATCATCTGACAAATGTGAGTATTTCAAATCATGCCACAAAATTTCAACCCAAGTTTTCCACACACTTCCCCATCAGATGCACTGGCTAGTAGCTCCAGCAGTTCTGAGAAAAGGTGGGAAGCTACCGGAGAAGTGGGACTATTATTATCTGAGTGGGGAACAGCTCCACCTTTCATCTGCTCTCTCTCAGCAAAAGCCTTCAATATGCAGATGCTTTGGATTTCCCTTTTCACCTGTAATCCTGACCAGATGCTGAGCAGCCTCTGCTGTTTGCTCTGAGTCCTTGGCATCTTGCATGATTGAGCCTTTAGAGATGCAAGACAGAGTGGAGGCAGCAAAAATAGGAATTCAATATAAAAGAGTGGGGGGCCAAGGGGAGAAGACAGGAGGCAATATAGTACAGCAAAAATGCAAATGAACAGCCACAAAAGCAGATTTAGATAGCATACAGCCTCTGAACAAATGCTATTGCTGGAAAATGGAAAATTTCCATTTGCAAAATACAGACATCAAAAAGATCATCTGTGACTTGGGAGCACACTGTTTAAATAGAATCCCCTTCATTTTCTGGCCTGTGCATTTGAATAACTGAATCCACTTGCAAACTGAAATAGCAGTTTGCCTACCGAGTGTTAAGTATAAATGTTCCTCAAAAGAAAAGACAAGCTGTTCGATCCCAGTGAGCAACAGTGAACAAACTTCACAACTTTTTTTTTCCTTCCTATGGGAGGGCTCATTATCAAGCCCCAGCCAGTCCCAGCCTTGGGAACCCAGGGAGCGAGACAGATCCCAGTACATCTGCAAAGGCACTGCCGCCACTGGTGTCACTGACCTGGGGGCAGATCCGAGAGCCAGGTGTGCAGTATGGATCTTTTCAATGGGAAGTTTAAATAAATAAAATTAAATTAAATAAATGGGAACACATCATCTGTAAAACTGGCAGCCAAGTACATTCAAAGATAGGCACCAAAGGATATTATTAACCCACCAACAACCAAAGCTGTGGATAAGAAACCTGGAGTTAACCAACAGAAGGGAAAAGAAAAAAAAAAAGAAAAAAAAGACTCATTCTCCTAACAGCCTGAAGTACAGAAAAACTGAATATGTTTGGATGTATGTTTACCTGCCATAGAATGCAGATTTCTTCATTCACAAAAACCGAGTTAAAAGAGAAAAGCAGATACCTAGTAGAAAATTCAGGGACTTCTATTTGATAAAATACAATTCTACATACTTTTTTTTGGAATAAGCTATTCTGTTAAAACCTTCTAAAGCCATAGGTATCAGAGTCAGGGATCAATTCAAACATTTTCTAGCTCCTTGCTCTTGAAAAGCAGTAATATGTATTCTAGAAGAATTAACTTCTGGCAAAATTGTGTCAAAATTTTCCAAGTTGGAACTAGAGAAATAGAGATACCACCACCTAAAGCAATATAATAGGTAAAAAAAAAAACAAAAACAAAAAAAGAACAATTATATTTGGCTTACATTTTTTAACCTGTCTCTCTGCTTTTATTCTCTCTATTTACTCATTAAAGCTATTACAAAGGAGACCATAGTGATGCTTGACAGCTTGTTTACAGTGAATTACAAGAAGACCATGGATTTTATTTTTAGATCTGTCAGCTCCTTCAGTCCAGCTTCCTTAAAACTATATTGATGAACACAGAAGTTTACTATTTAATGGATCATTTATCAAGCTGATTTATCTAAGGAGAGATAACCAAGTTTCTAAGAAGGTACACAGCCTGGTGCAACCATCAGTAAAGCATGTGATAGCCATGGAAAAGGTGTAAAGACACAGAGGATCGAAAAACCTTAAGAATGTCAGCATTGAGTGTCTGGGATGGACAGAACCTCTCTGAGTTGGGGGATGCCACTGTTTTCAGGTGCTTTCATTTCATAAAAGGCCAAACACCACTGGAGGTAGCATTACCCACTCACACACACCCTTTCTCTGCCTGCATAAAAAAACCCTGCAGTATTGCTCTCCAGCCTTCAGCAGTAACCAAACCAAAAGTAAATCCGAAAGAGTTAATGGATAAGATTTTGGACAACAGCAAAGAATTGCCATCTATCATCATACATCATTATTTTTCACTTTATCACCTTCTGTCTTTACATTATGGCTCAGAGGTTTCTGTTATTCTACTTTTACCTAAACACCCAGTCCTAGAGGAAATCTTTGGACAACAGCAGAGTGGAAAATTTTAGATGAAAAGTGAACAATGAACATTCACTAAATTGTTTGTGTTTTCCACCTGATAATCCCTTACAAGCGCAAGCCAGTGAAACTAGCAGTCAGTTGTACAGACAGACTGAAATTATGCACAAATGTCTTCTTTCTGCAGATGTCAATGTATACAACCTAAGTAAATAATACTTAGTCTTTTGTCTACTGTTTCCTACACATCTCTGAACACTTCACAAGAGTTAATTCATCCTGCAGCGGGGAAGAGGATAAAATAAAATGACCAGTCAGGGGAAATGCAATCCCCCAGACAAAAAATGGGGGATTCCTCTGGCCCTACAAACCCTCATTGCATGGTAAAAGCCACAGCAAGTAAGACCAGTGGGGCAAAAGACTGGAACTTTCAGTTCTGGAAGGGATTCACGTGAAGAGAAAGCAGTGCAATGGCAGTGAGTGCAATGTGAAGAAATGGGAGAGAGACATTGGCTGTAGCATATCATAGGATCGATCACACATCAATATTTTAGGGCTTTCAGGAAACGCCAGGATTGTGCATGGGTTAGAAGACATGCCTTTCAAAGATGGCATTTTCTATGGCAGCTCCACATCACAAGTTAGAAAACATTGTATCTGGTCTTGAGTCTAAACTCTTAGGATTAAAAAGGCAAACAAACCCCCAAACACTAAGAGGACCAGCCAAGGCCATTTTTCTCTTGCAGCATAGTAACTTAATACTACCAGCATTAGATGTGGTATGAATCCAGAGGGAGAAAATTCTTCACCTCCCACCTTCCTCCCTGCAAAGTCCTGCTCACTAGTCACTTTTCCCACCCCTTGTTTACTTAAAATTAGATTGTAATCAGGGAGCATGAGTTTTTTTCTCTTCAGGAAGTTTATTTCTTAAGGGGGAGACGTAAATATGCTGCCTGTTTACTGAGGCTCATAAACATATACGAACACAGGCAATTAACTGTCACTGAAAGAGTTCCAGCAAACATGGAAAATCTTAGCTTTTTAGGGCATGTTTGACTAAATATTCACCCATCATGTACTGAATTACTTAGTGAGATATTAATTTTGTGCTCCAGCTGAGGGTAATCACAGAACAAACTGGCATTATTCAAGTTACTCTGTGAAATTACAGCAAGGGTAAGCTTAAGAACAAAGGCCAGCAGGAGTTGAGCCTCTCGACTTGAAAAGAATTATCTTTTCCTCTAATTGAAGTGAGGACTGTTTTGTTTGTTTTGTTTTTTTCTTTCCTTCCTCTTGCTAGATTTCCAACAACACTCTTTGGCAGAAGGCCTCCTTGAAATGGGATTTTGTGCTTAAAGCCCATGAGCAGGGGCTCATCTGCCTGGGAAAGTTTACTGATGTAATTGCACCAGCATCCTCAGCAGCTAGAGTTATACCCACATAATGCCTCATATGGGCATTCTTCCCCAGGAGTCATTATGCTGGTAAAAGCCCCTATTTACACAAACACAGACTTCTGGGTCCTGTTTTCCTGCTGGTGCTGCTGCTGACCTACACCATGACCTTGGACATGCTTTTCCTGCTCTCTCCTGTCTGTCTCTGTCTCATGAGTGTCAACTGGAACTCTTTATGGTGAGGACAATCTCTATGTTTTTACAGTACCACAGGGGAACCTCAATTTTGGTTGGGCACCAAAACAACACAGCAGAAATCTGTAATAATGTATGTAAACTCTTTGTTGTTCTACCATCCAGACTGCTGCTATTAGAGATTTCACTGGCTGTGGCTTTTTTTTTTTTTTTTTTCATGAGAAAAAGTTAACAATAGACAAGAATGGAGGGTCATTTCAGGCGACATTCCATCACTATCAAATATAATAGATTCTGCTTGCTCCATACTTATATCCTCCCCAGCATGCCAAGACACATTTCTTTTTGTCTCTTTCATATCTGGCAGCCTTATTTGACCACTAAGTAACACTTTATCTAATGCTGTCTGTAAATAAGGCCTGAAGGAGCCTTTGTTAATAATTTCTATTTCATCTCCTAATAGACCCCCATCTAGAATATGGTACAATTATGGCACCACCCTTGTAATAAAAAATGTCCAAAACTTCATTCAAAAGTGTTTGTAAAAATAATTTTTCATTACAGCTACTGGAAATTGTATGGTTTTGATGAAATCTCAAAATATTACCTCATTTTTTTAGTTTAGTTCAAATTTGATTTTTTATTTTAATTTTTCCACGGAAATTCTGCCTTGACCCAACTGCAATAAATATTTTCCTACTTAGTCCCCCTGAAAAAGGAAAAATCCAAGTCTAAAAAAAAGTCTGTAACATATTTTCAAAAATATCTTAAGCAAAAACTCTCTTTTATCTCTACACATGCAGGAAAATATTATTTAGGAAATATACAAATGAAATACCCCTATTTAAATCATTCTCTAGGGAAATGTGTTCATCAGTTGTTTGTTTTTAACTGAAATTCATGACTGGGAAAAGCAATCTGCACTGTAGCTTGTGCCAGTAAGCCCTACAGTAATTCTGAGTCTATTCAGTCCGAAGTATTTTATAAATAAAGAAAAATCACAGGTTTGGAGGAACTGTAATCTTCAGCCATAACAAAATGCTATTCTTTTCCTTCTCACCTAAACACAACTGGGAACTGAAGTGGAAAGCATATAAAAACATGTACTAGGGCTGCTAGTGGCTTC
The DNA here is from genome assembly GCF_971803275.1 of Cyanistes caeruleus. Classification (NCBI taxonomy): domain Eukaryota; kingdom Metazoa; phylum Chordata; class Aves; order Passeriformes; family Paridae; genus Cyanistes; species Cyanistes caeruleus. Next base: position 112,586,784 of record NC_141701.1, read on the forward strand.
TTATCAACATGTAAAGCTTCCCTGAAAGCATTACAAGAAAAATTATAAGTGTCCACTAAATATGGAGTCAAAAGATTGTGTGTAATGATTCCCAACAGAGGGGGAATTTCCGGCTCTCAAATTCTGTCTCACCAAGATAGGGAGAGAATGCACAGCAAATGGAGAAGTACAGTACTGGGAGCTGGGTAAAAAGTTCCATGTGCAGGTAACCTGCAGACTTGAACCAATTCTCCATTTTTCAAATCAGTTCACTCTTTTATAGGGATAATGACATTTTTTTGTAATGGACAGTTTCCATTTACCACAGAACCAATGCAGGCTGCCGTGCAAAATCAAACCTTATGTCACACTAGATTACTGTCCATCATAACCAAAGAAAATGTATTGAACTGAATATATTTGGTTCAGGAAACCTGTATTTTGTCAGCTGCAGTATAGCTCATTGTCCACTAAACAGTAGCAAGCCCATTCTGAGCAGAGCACACTGTAGAAATGTTTAACCTCCTAATCCTGTACTTGAACACTTGCCAGAAAAAGAGGGAGGGTAATACCTGACATCTAACAAAAACAGGGTTAGGACTGACACTTCCCTGTACCAGAAAAATTCTTTGGGTAAGAGATCGTTTATTTCCTGAAACAGACAAATGCTAATTATAGCTCAAATATTCCCTCTTTCCACTACAATTCTTTTTATTTTGCTTTCTCCCCTCCTTTATGCATCTTTTCTTCAGTATTGTTCGTAAAATATTTTTTGCCTACAAAAAATCTCATCAAATCTCTACATTCTCCTTCATCTGAAAGTTATCTGTCTTGAGAATAATTTTCCTGCCTTCTTTTATGTATTCCAGCTGGAGTTTTTAATAAAGCACAAGGACTCAAGGCTACTGTATTTTTATTAGTTGATGGTGGAAACTTTATAGTGATTTCTATTCACATTCAGCAAATGTTCATCCCTATTGTTCTAGCCTATTTACCGCTCCCAACATCCTATTCCCAAATAGTTTTTATTCTGTAATCCTTCATCTGTTTTGTTTCCTCTTTATTTCTGTCCCTGGCTAACTGCCTGTCTTGCCAGCACAAGCACTTTCTTTTTCTCAAATTTTCTCTCCATTATTTTTTTTTCTGTTGCCCCCATTCCTCAGCCACAGATGATTTAGGCTCCACTTTCTTACTTATGTTGCAGTTCTTTGAATGAAGAACAAAAATACTCACAGGGGGAAAAAGATACCACGGCGCTATCCTTTCTAACTTGGAAATCCATCCTACTAAATGGGAAGAGTGAGCCATAAACATCTAAATTCATGTCAGCCAAGGTGCCTTGGCAGGGCTGTGGACAGAGTTAAAATAAAGTAGAAGGTGAGAATATTAAGCTCATTAACAGAGGAAGAATTGGGTCTCATAAACTAAGGACCCAATCAATCTCACGTTTTACTGACTTCTTTTCAATAAAGGGCTTTAAGGACATTTCTGCTAAGTACTGATGTACACATCAGTTCTTTTCTCCTCACAACTTCAAGTTGTACACACACCCCTGACATCAACACACTTGTCTTTTCATGATCCTATGGCAGCAAAATATTTATCAGCTTAAAACCTTAAGAACAGTCTTTGCCTATGAATTCTCACCTCATACAGCAGGGTAAGAATTACAAGCAGAAACCACTGATAGTGAGTAGGAGTTAAATATTAATCTTTTGATATAGTTTTTTCAGATTAAATACTGAAACAATTTCAGCTTGCAGATAATTTGCACTCTGGCCATTTGATACATTCCCACCAAGCAAAGGTAGATGTTTCTGTACTGTGAAGTACTTGTAGGAGGAAAAAACCCAAACAACAACTTTATTTCATTTAATTATGAAATTGTGTTTTAACAATAGATATTTATTTGTGCTAGTCAATTACTTGAATGTTTTATCAGAAAGGCCAGGACTGTTCTGTTACTACGTGGGCTTAACATTTCCCATGGTCTCAGCCATACATTGGAGTGAAACACTGGTTTGTCAGATCCCTAGCACTGCAGCCAAATATTTCCATCCTGCAGATCACATCTTCCCTTTGAGATCATGGTGAGAAATTTCAGTCAAACCATTTGTCCTTTTCCCGTTTCTCAAGTGGTATACAATTTTTTTTTACCCATGTTGGAATAAGGTGGTACCACATGAAGGCAAAAATGGCCATGCTCATCCAGTTTCTTCTTCTTGGTTAGTGGCTGGAAGGAGCCTGAAGGAAGGCAAGGTTCCTTAGAACACATGGAGGAGGGACCAGAAATTTGCCCAAAGGAGTGACTCATTCTGCCAGGGTTGTACCTTTTACTTTTCTTGTGAAAACTTTCCAGGTCTGGCCACATGAGAAACACTTGAAAAGGCACACACTCCCTGCATCCTCAGCATATATCCCTCTGAAGTCCCTATACCTGCTTCCCCCACAGCTTCCATAGACCTCTGCAAAGAGATATGGAATGCCACCTTCCTCCCAGGAACAGGAGCTGCACAGAGCAGGAGGCAGGGATGACAGGCATGGCAGGAGATGCTGGCACATAACTATAGCAGTACTTTGAGGTATTGCACTATCTTTGCTGGGCAGTTGGGGTGCTGCCCATCACTCACTGAGATGAGGAGGTGAGGAGGAGGTGGCACGAAACGAGACTGAGGAGTAAAAGCGGGCTGTGCTTGGGTTACAGGGGGAGTGAAGACAATACATCAAGGCACTGGTGGTGTAAAAGAACCCCAGGGTGAAAAAGCATTACAGTCTGAGGTGGAGAAGAATGAAATTGGGATCTCAAAATACCTGTGGAAAATGGGACCTGAGATTAAGAATCAACTAAAATTGAGAATGAAAAAGCAGTAGTGATGGCAACCAGGTAGTTAAGACGATCCAAATTGATTACGAGGGCTAGGTAGGACATGAGAGGACCCAAAATGTGTGAGGACAGAGGGACATGGAAACATACAAAAAAAAAAAGGGACAGCCTTTTTCCCTCTGCATCCTGGCTCTAACCCCCAAATTCCTGACACTGGCCACTCCTCTGTTGTCAACAAAAATCATCTACACCCAGCTGCAAAGTGATCCTGCCCCATCTAGCACTGGTCTACACATTAAAATCTAATGCTGCCAGACTCTCCATGTCTCTGTGATAAATAGAAAGATTTCAACCTTCCTGACAGTCCATTTGTCAATATGCCATGGGATGGCATTTTCAGGTTCCTTTATTTTTTAAAGCTAAAACCTTTTTCACGCGTAAATTAAATTAAAGAACAAGTGGGAAAATTCCATATGATCCCACATTTAAGGTTAATGAGTAATGGGATAATTATAACGAATAATAAAATGATAACGAGTGTTCGCAGAGAAGCCCATTATAACTGCGTAGACAACCATTACTCTGTAATTTTATACCTCCTGAACACTTGACTTTGCAACCTTAATGCTGTTTTAACATTGTTTTTGCCTGTGTAATGATATATAACAATCTCCAGACACCATCTGCAGTCTTCATATTTCCTTGATACCTTTCAAACAAATTTTTATACTGAGTATGAGAAGAGGCAAGTGATTATCTCACTGAGCAACAGCCAGGAGATAGTGAGGGATGCATTTGGTTGTTGCTCCTCTGCACATTCATAATTCCCATCTCATGTAGCTGGGACCATTCTACAAACTCTTGGGCTTGGTTCATCTTTTTTAAAGCTTCTGTTTTTACGACAGTTTTGTAAAAATTTTCTGATTCTGCTGTTTGCTTCTCCCATTGTTCTAACAGTGGAAGCCAAGTTAACAAGGTTTTGGGACACAATTAAATACTTTCTTCAGTTAGGGTTGTAGCTGAGAGAAAGGCATCAACCATTTCCTTCACTCCTTTCCATATGACACAGCACCAATTTACCTTATTACATGTTGTCCTTCACTGCTGGACTCCTGCTCAGACACAGTACTAGGCACATTTTTTAATTAGAAAGAGGCATTGCATGCTTACAGACTATCAGCATATTTCAAGTTTACTGCTAGGAAAAGCCAATATTAATAAGGGCTGTTTTGCATTTCTTCAGGCATTACATATTTTAGCTGCAAATGTCAGCTCTTAGCAAGTTCTTAGCTCTTCTTTCCAAAGTATTGTAGTAGTAGTAGCAGTAGCAGTAGTAGTAGTAGTAATAATAATAATAATAATAATAATAATAATAATAATAATGTCCCATAGGACTGTCCCAAATCCTTGTCACCCAAGCAACTCTGTGTCACCTTAAAGCCACTGCAAGTCCCTGAACATCTGCATTATTCAGACTAGAATCCTAACGTGTACCGTATAGCAACCACTGCTACACTACCTGCATGCTTATATGCAGGTGGTTCTCTTGGCAGCTGAGATTTCTGTTTGCAGTAAAAGAAAAAACCTGTTTGTAGTAAAGAGCAGACACTTTGGGGGGCCAGCTCAGTGAGCTGACTACCTGTGGAGCACACATTCTCATTTCCAGCCGCATGACCCTGAAGCCGTCATTGCAGTCTGAGTGGAAAAGGGGAGTTAACACTAAACAATATTAGATAAGAGTCACTCTCTAGTCAGCACTCTTCAAACAGCAAGAGAGACATGTCTTAGGTGTAAAGTGAGAGATCAAGTAGGAGGTAACAGTAGTGAAGAATGATAGGGCAAATGAAAGACCCTCTCTGCATGCTTCTCTGAATTGGTCTTTTCTATTATTAAGTTCCTGGCTATAAGAGAAAGGTGATGTATCCTATGCTCTCACTGTCACAGTAAGTCATTAACTTGTTCTTCAGCATCACAAAGAGCAGTATAGGAACTTCACCTTATTTATGTACATATTTCATGCAATAATTTAGTTGCTGCCTCCTTACAGGTAGGAAACACAGCAACACCTAATTCAAGAACAAGTAGCAGCATAACCAGCAAGACAAACAAAAGGAAAAAACAATCAGGTTATGTATGGTTACTTAGTGGTATAACTCCTACAGACATGAATGAAAACAGATCCTCTAATTTCCAGTATGCTGCATTGAAAAGGACCATCTCTGAACCTAAATGATGGATGGCTCCCTGTATACAAACACTTACACACATGTAACCCATGATCCACATAGGCTGGTAGATGACAGGGTTCCATGGCACACTTGGTCCCAAAGGACTGTCTGGAAGCAGTTGGACATGGTTCAGCAGAACTCCCTCTTAAACATCACAATCATTTCCTGAACCAGCTATTAAAACCCACTTCCAGCAGAGGACTTTGCAAGCTGCACACCCTGCCACTCACTCCAGCCCTACGGCGCCTGTGGCTCTGCTTGTATGTGGCTCTGGAATACCTTCAGTGCTCAGCCCCCAACTCTGGCCTCCTCCTTAGAGCTGGTGGTTGTTGCACGTCTGCCAGCATGAATACCAGCACCTTTTGGCTGGGGAAGAGGTGTCATACCAAGCCTGGGATTTCTGGAATATGATACTAGGATTTCTACATCCTAATGGAGCTTCTAAATTTCTACCTTAGTCACTTTATATAACACAACAGAAAGTATATTAAAAGACAAGTTGCAAAGCAAACAGCTAAAATTTCTGGAGCACTGGAATTAAGACTGCTTATTCCACCTTAACTACATCCTTGAGTCTCTTCATTAGGAAAAAATCTGCAGAATTATATCTAATTCTAACGTGAGGCCCCTTGCCTTGTTCTCAGTTTTGAATGGGCACTGCTAGCCATACGACAAAATATTTCATATTTTATTTTCTCATCACTTTTTAATGCCATACCATATTTCCTGTACAGCATTTAAATTCTGCTCTGAAGACAGAATTATTAATGTTTGCATAGACTCTCAAGCAGGTTTTTTTTCACTATAGTGACAGCGTGCTTTGTAACACATGTAAATTTATCTTCCTAATGCCTGAGGAGATGGAGAACTATGTTCATCTCCAGTTAATAGGTAGGCAACAGAGGCACATACAAAATTAACCAAATAGTCAGTCCTGGATTTTAGTGCACATTTTAAGGAAGGACCTGCATTTTCAGAATACTGTGTATCATATGGCACAGTTCTGCCCAAAGCTCAAGCTTTTGCCAGTTGTCAGGCACAAACAGAGTGACCAGTAGCAACCAAACCTTCCTGTCCTCCCCTATGGGATCAGCCCATCAAACTGCAGCAGCAAGCCTCACGTATATCCTGGCAGCAGAGAGACCTTGGCAGGCAGGTGCTGCTCCAACACCCAGACTCGCATGCTAATCTCAATCTTTTTGCTCAGTAAACTTAATCCTACTCTTACAGTAACTGAAAAGAAAGATTCCTAATGGGAAAGGATGGGAAATCTTAACAATAAGTAGTTCCATCAATCCTTTTCTATATATAAATTAATGGTATTGAATTGTAAAATTATCAGAGAATGAAGCAATAATTTTATGAAATAGAGAGTTAAAATAGACTCCAAAGGATTAACATCCACAGATTATCCCCTCCATACTAAACTGGGTAATGGATTTCTCTGAATAGGATATTTCTTTATAGCAAAATGATGAGATACTACTTTAGAAAAAGATCTATAATATCTTACTTTACACATGCCTTGCATTTTCTTTTGCTACTTCCTTCAGTTATTTAGAAGTAGTGGTCTTCCAATCAGACTGATGACACAAGTGCATATTCTTATTGAGATACCTTAATATAATGGGGAGGAGCACACAATCCACAAGAGATCTTTGGAAAGAAAGAAGAGAGGTCTCAACGTGAAGATTTCTGGTCACTAATGGAGTACACTAGGACAGAAGTAGGCAAAAATAGCAGTGAGGTCAAGATACTGGACTACACTTGGAAGATATCTCCTGGTTCCTGGCTGTGCTGCAGACATCCTGTGTGTCCTTGGATAAATGTCTCTTGTGAGGCTAATTTCATTTATGTGCTCATGTACATAGTAATGAGCCTCATAAACAGCCTATAAATATAATCACTTGAAATAATTTTTAAGGTACAATCTCTCATACTCAGTGAGGGATTTCATATTCTCTTGGGAAATGAAAAAGTGTTTTCTAGGCTAAAGGCATGAGACTGGTTTGGAGCCATCTCTATTTCAGTGGCATCTGTGTGCACATTTAGATTTGGCACATGCAGACAATTATGATAAAAAACAGTCTGCATTATTTGCACTATTTCTCATTTTCTTTCTCAGACTGGGATTGTTCCTATTTATAGGAACTCAGACTGTAGGAAGCAAGGAGAGACACAAGTATAGATGATGATATCTTTGAAATATGTACTGGATCCGTGTCGTTTTTGTTCCAAATTCTTGGAAACACGCTGTAAAAATCTGTGTGCATGCACAACAGTTGTGATTATTCACATAGACCGCATTGTAAATCACAGATTCATTTGTACATCTGGAAGTTACACGTCTCCCCACACACAATATGCATAGCTACACAATTCACAAGCAAATTTCTACAGGAAGGGTGGTCCTAGAACAAAGGCAGTGCTAAACCAAATCTGCTAACCGGCGTGATATTTCACCATTTGTCCTGTAAGGTACTCCTTTACTGTTTCAGGGGTTTTTTTTGGTGCTCTGGCAGCCTCTCTTACAGACATCCAGAAAGGCCAGGTAAAAAACTGCTGCTCACAGTAGGTCTACATCAGCTGGGCAGCAAATGCAATATACCATGAACCCTGGGACTAGCCAGCAAACACAAACAGTGTCAAGGTTAGACCACCATAGTACTCCCAGTTCTGTTTGTGGGTCCTCATTTAGCCACTTCCTTTTCAGCAAGAATTATCTCCTCCAACATGTATCTTTGCAGTTTTTGACCCTCTTTGTGGCTTAGACAGAGCATAAGGTATCAGAAAAAAATAAATTATGAAAGTAAATTTTAAAGTCTATATCTATCATCAGCACCTACTGCCTATGACTTTGAAAAAATACAACTACCTGCTTTCCAAGGTAGACATGCCCTATTTGAAATGGGTCACTATAGAAGCCTTTTTTTGTTTGTTTGTTTGTTTTTTTAATTTTACTTAATACACCCAGTTAAAAAAACTATACTTATGCAGTTATTTCTCTATAGATCATTTACGGGCAAAACAGAGTCCAAGTTTGTAAATTCACCCCATCAGGAATATGTTTGCCATAAACCAAAGAGTTTAATATCATGTAAGTATAATGGAAGATACTATTGATGATAAGCCAGGAAATAGTGTTTATTATTAATCTGTAAAGTAACTACTGTTGTCCTTAAATCTCTATAGCTTCCTTGCATTGTGTTACTGTTTTCAAATAACTAGAAATGCCAATACCTTCATGAATCAGACTACTACAAAATAGTCTAAGATTGTTAGAATATCAAAAAAATTGCAATTCCTAATATAAAAGGGAGCAGGCGATAAGACAAAATCAGGAACGCAAGCAAAAGGAACCTGCTGTCTCCAAATAAAGGTGCAATGCAGCTAAAAAAAATATGACTGCAGGTTCTACAGGAGCAGATAATTCAAATGTGATCACTTACATATAATCTATTAAAATTAAATCTATAAAAAAGTGCATAACAACTGTGATATTTTGATAGTTACAAGGGGGTTTTAATTTTTTTCCTGGATGGGAGTCATTGTGTATTACAGTTACCTAAGTGAATTCAAGTTCATTTAAGGGCAAAGGTATGTTTCTGGAACTACTCCTGCTGTCTGATCTGTCAAAGAATTAACAGCCTTAGCAGTTCAGACCAGAAGCCTTACCAAGCAGGATCCTTTTCTAAGGGAAAGGAAAGAAGACATGAAATTAAGAACCAGAGCCTCTCAGGAATGGCCTGAGCTATTTGCTGAATGCCTCGGCACTGAGACGTCCCTGTAACAATACGGCTGTGGCAAATCAAGAATCTTGACACTCCCAAGAACTTGTGAATTCTGGCAAGTAAGTTGTGTCTGGGGAGATGAAGTGAAGAAAGTGAGGATGTACTAATTGTCACATTGCAATTTTATAACATTATGAATAACATTCATAATGCCATCGGATACCTTCCAAAAGAAGATTCCTGATACAGCAAAAAAGCTGCCCCTAATATTGGCTCATATTTTATTAGAGCTGAGGATACAGTGACAGCTCAACAGTAAACTGTATGTAACAATTACTCAAAAACAAGTTGCACAGAAGGCTTCCATAGCTTCTTGCTTGTGTCCTTTTGGCATTTTTTTTCTCTTTTTTTTTTCTTTTTTGTCATGTAATGACAAGGACATCGCTCATGTTCACTGAAATACCTCCAACTATACAAGCTGTGATCAGTAACACATTTACCAGCATCTCACGCTGCCCTTATATTGCTATTTTCTATTTTTCAGGGAAATACATTCAAGACACATGCACAGAGTAAATCCAAAATGAGCCTTAAATAATCTTGTTCAGGGCAACAGAGAATAATGAGTGTGTCCTCAATGAGGGGCATAATTACAACAAGCTGTCAAAGGAAACTTTAAGAAGGTTTGGGGGCAGGGGGAATTAAAAGCTATTTACCTCTATCAAAGCAGAATGAATAAGGGTAATGAGTAATAACCCTGAGAAAATGACAACAAAGGGGAACAGTCTCAGCACCATGAGTGGGAAATTAATCAAGTTCCTCTTTTGTTAACAGGTGTTACACAATAAATTCCCTGTGTTCCACCCTGAAAAAGCATCCTTAATACCAGAAAAGAAAAAGTTCTGAGAAGTAAACAAAAAAAAAATGCTACCTTGTCCCTACAATACATCATTGGTAAATGTCTCAAAGCACCTTTTAGTTCAATACAGTAAAAGAAATACCAAAGCTCAGTGTATCAAGGCATTTGGATTTTAAATTATGGGGAAAATACAGCGTCCTAAATTAACAACTAGGTGATGGATTCATGACTAGGACATCCATTTGGACAACACCAAGTGTTTTGCAGAAAGCACAAGGTAACATCTAAAAAAGCTCCAGTGTTCCTACTGGAGATGGGCAAGCTTGGATATCTTGATTACATCTACCACACCTCAGTCCCTTAAGCCAGGGAATACTTAGTTCAAATCAGAGCAGCACAATGCAGTTGTGTAAACAGAAGACTGAAAATCAGGAAATCCTTAGTTCTAAAATGGGATCCAACTGTGCCCCTTTTTCCTGTCCACAAAAAAGTTAATGAAGCAGCCTAAGCAACCCGCCCTATCCTCCCTCCTGGACAGAAATAGGAGCGCATAACTGCCACTCTCAGTGAAGTGCTGGGAAAATTAACACGGATGGATCAAATAAGTTCACATCTTTAACATATTCTGAGAAAGAAAAAGGCTCCATAAGAATTAAATATTATTGAAATACTGAGTAGAAGATCTTTTCAAGGGGAAATTACTACATTTCCTTTCCTTATGTATCGATTACTCATTAATGCAGCAAAACCAAGAAAGATCAGATTTGACAGGTCTTAAGGAATGGTTTTCGCTCTTACATATGTTCTTGATTTGATACTACAAATAAAAATATTACTCAGTAGACCCCAATCATCTTCCAGAACTACTCCTGAGGGCCACAATTTTAAGACTTTCTGTGCAGATTATCTTCTCTAATGTCCATTCCAGCTTATCCTTACATACTTACAAGTACTTGAGAAAGAGCACGCATAAAGATTGCTACTGCTGCTTCTTGTAAAAGTATTTGAGGACAATTTGTTTAGATGCTTATTAATTTCAGAGATTTTGAAGTATGCTTTGTACCTTAGATTTACCTAAACTTCTAAAATATCTACTTATACTTATTGAAATAAATATATAAAACCTAAAAAACAAAGGCTATTTCTAAGGGAAAAAAAAAATCAAAAATAAACCAAATAAACACAATCTCCAGAGTATTTAATGTTCTGTATGTAAAAGCTAATGTGAAAGCCCAAGAGATCTGTGTATTTGAATGAAAAGCTATGGAAAATGCAGATGAAGATCATGGAACTGTGAGCTTAAAAAAGTTCAGGAAGTAGAAACACAAGAGGGACAATGGCAAGGTCATTTTGCTCATTATATCAAATGACATATTTACAAATTGCAGTACATAAAAGTATAAAAAACTTGACCAACCAAAAAAAAAAAAAAAAAAAGAAATTTAAAAAAACCCCAACCAGCCAACCAACCAAGAATAAACCAATACCAAAAACAAAGAACACAGCACCACCTTTTGTCACTTTTGGTACTTAGGCAACTGACATAGTTGCATTGAGGGATGTAGGTAGATGAATGCCAGTAGGTAACATAAATGAGACTGAGCAGGAGGCCAGCATTTGGAAAAGACCCTCTAGTAAGAAATGAGCCGTGTAGAGAAAACATGAAAACCTTCCTGCAGAATGCAGGGCACTAAATTGCATTTGAGTTTTGCTCTTCTTTCAGAAGCTATTTGAAAATAAAAAATGTTCTTTGAGTAACCATAAATAATTTCTTTAAAAGGACAATGATCCTGTACAAGAAATTTCAGTGTCAAGGTCCAAACAGAAAGAAAAGGTTCTAGAAGGCACAAAATCCAATTCACTTGCCAGCCAGGCACTTTCTCCCTCCATCTGTTTTGGAGAATCTCCCCTAAAACATTCACAGCTTTTTTTATTAGGCAGTTTTGCTTCATGGTGAACAAATACAATTAAAAACAATGATATATAAATGTGAGAGTCATGGGCCTTGCATAAGTCAGTGAATTTTGCAGCATATTAACCCTTAAGTGAGATTTCACATGAACATATACAAGCTTTAGATCATGTATTAAATTGGTTTGTTCAGAATTAGACAGGAGAGTTGATCCAATCATTCTAAATCCTGAAGAACCGATCTATATCTGGAAGCACACAAAACGAAATTTCCTTTACCTGAACTACATGCTTAGAATGCATTCCAAACTTCCTGTGTGTCATTGGCCATGCTGAGCAGACAAACCTATGATTTCTAATCTAATCAACCTCAGAGTGACTATGAAACCAACAGCTGTGTCTGAGCAATCGGAAAAATAGATACAGAACAAAGGGGAAGACCATCTCATCAGAGCTTCTCCCTCAAGTGCATAAACTCAACTTCAGTGGAAAGTATAAATATTTCATTCACTATTTTGTACTGTAGTTCTCTTGGGATTTGTGCTCCAACTACTTTCTTTTAAAGGTGCATTAATGTCTTCTTTTAACAGCATCCCTTCTAAACTTTTCCCCTTGCTTAATGGGCCTGAAGGGATTAAACCCTTAGCAGAAAAATGCATCTGTTGTACATAACATCACAGTATTAGACTATCATAATACCAACTCATTTATTTTCATTTTGTGGAAGTATACCTTCCCTTGAGAATGATGCTACAGGGTATATTTCCTTCCCGATGCTTCCTTTCATGTATTGTATGATGTTAAGGAGAAACACTTGTATTCAGACATCAGAAGCTCAAGGCCCACTTATTGCCTTACATTTTGAGGCCACATTATGCCAGAAAGGTATCTAGGCTGGCCAGCAAAGAACTCCAGAAATTCTGCCTCAGTGAATATGCATTGTATGTTCTTTGTGCTTGTCACAGCTCTGGACAGTGACCAGACAGAACTGACTTAAATTTACTTTTGATTTAGGTGACCTCCTTCCTGTGCATCAATTTGAGAAAACTGAGCTTGAGCTTAACATTTCAGTGAGGTCAGCTGTGGTCTAACTACTTGAACACACATCATAATAATCAACACTACCCCAAAGAGTGGTGCCATTTGTCTTGTACTGGGCAAGGCTTTGTTTACACAGTTGAAGCTTCCATAGTCCTTTGGCTTCTCATTAAATGGGATTCCCTTGAAGTGCATCATAGTCTCCATCACAACCAGGTTAAAGCAAGAAATTAGAGGGACTACAGATAAAAACTGATAACTACTCTCAGTTACTTAACTTAGCTTTGATAAACTTAGGAAAATTTATAGATCACCTGAATGGAAAGATGTTACTTCATCTGTAAACTAACTTCACTTGAATCCAGATAAAAGAACTTGTGTATATTTTGTGCCAGAATGAAATGTAAGATGGATATTTTCTACTAGGGCAAGAGAGGAAAGACAGTCTTAGGCAGAATTTTCCAGGGGCAGTTTTGAAGAAACCATTTTTCGAACTGAATGGAGAAGGATGTTTAATTCTGCTAGCTAACATGATAGTGATCAGGAAGAAATATAGAGCCAATGTTTAATGGCTCAAATGGAGATGCTGGCAAGGAGCTTGCTTGGAAAGAGACAGATCTGCAGAGGTTTTGACTCAATATTAATCTATGCTCAAATGAAAACTCTAAGTGCTAGAAAAGGAAAAGGTACCAAATTTTCCTGTTTCTTCATGCTAGCTTTTTTTGCAGGATCCTATGCTCTTTCAGGTTTAAAGGCAGTCATCAGTCTTACTTTAACAGAAAATTAAGATGTCTGGAAAATAACAAAGGCAGAGGATGAAGGGGTCACTCAGTCTGAAAGCAGATTATGCAGCCTGCAGTATGCTTGCAATGTGACAGACTTCCTCGAGTACACAAGTGTGTTAATCAATAGTTAGGATCTGTCTAAATGTGTAACAAGCTTCACCTTTTGAGAACTCATGTTATCCAAGAGGGAGGGTTAATGAACATTAGCACAAAACAGAACCATGGTTGCAAAATCCTAAAATGACAGGAAGAGGAAAATAACACCAACCTGGAATCATTGCAGGCTTAGCTGCTGAATGATGCTGAGAAGGGCACGGTCCCTGTTGACTGAAACTAGAGATGAATTCTAGCCACACAAATTCCAGCTCAATTTCAGACTTGCCATTATTTTTGCAACCCTGCACAAATCAGCAATCTTCTGTGACTGAACTGCCCTTGCTGTCCTTCTTCTCAGTGCAAACAGTGGCATAGTCTGCTCTGCCTAATGCTCAGAATTACCAGGGAAGAAAAGGGTGTTTCTAATCCCTTTCCATGACTTTCCTGTTTACTGTAAAGCTTCCCCTATTAGCCAGAAAATGTAAATGCACTTTACTTTCATATTGTAGCAATGTATGGTTGCATAATCCTTCAGTCTGGTCAGCCATCCCAGTTGTCTTTCATCTTCCCTGCATAGCATCTGTTTTTCAAAGACAACAGACTCTCTGCTGTTGTCCTGGGACAATGCTGGGACATCTTCCCTGAGGAAGACATTTTGTTGCTGTTTTGCTTTGTGTAAATTAGCAGCGACATCTTCTGAGATTTTTGCTAAACCTTTGGGGCTGTTTTTCCTTTGTAAGGTGTCTGACTAAAGTGTCAGCTGTGTTTTCACACTGGACAGCCAGCACATACTGTTTTGTTGGTGCTTCCATTATGCCGAACTATGTAAAAAACCAATGCACAGTGTTAAAGACAGCGTTAAAAGTGTATTATTAGCCTCAGCCTCTGAAGCATTTTCATGTCTGTTTATCTCAGAATATGGATAGAATACCTTAGTAAGGGTGGAAACTATTACTAGATTCTCTTTTCCATATCACCATTACATGTGCAGCAAAAATACACAGCCCTATTGTGCGATTTTGTGGTCTGCTTTACTTCACCCTCAGCTGATAGTTCTCATTTATTTCTAGACATTATAGTATATCTAATGTGGAAGCTCCTGAGACTAAGAACTTTACTGGGATATAAAAATTGACTATTTTTGGTTCTTCCTCCATTATGGAGAAATGTACAATTAGAAACCCCTCAAAGACACCAAATCTTTAATGTTTGGTATCTTGGCATTTTTAGAAAATTAACCCATCTTGAACTGTCCCTTTTTAAGCACTGAGGATCAAATTTACTTACCAGTTTTAAAACTATGGATACATTTCTCTCTGTCTCTCAAATTCCTTTTACATCCATAGAGCTATCTATACTTCTAATAAATCTGAGATGGATCCAAGACTATATTGATCTTCAGACACTGGCTGTGTATATTAATCTCCACTATTTTTCTCAGAGTGTATTTCACTCATTGATGATGTAATTGGACCACTGGGCAGGTCTAATGCTACAACCACGACTGTTTCCACAGAAAGCCCCTTTCTGATTGCATTTTAAGTGACTTTTCCCCAAGTCTTTCTCATTGATAAATGTTAACATTTTTGCAGCAATAGAGGATTACCTGAATCACATAGAAAAGGAATATTTGAAATTACCAGGCCCTTGTAATGGCTGGCCAGAAAGGTTATAAAAGCAATAAGCAACTGAGTTAGATAAAACTTTTGAATACATGTGTAATATGGGAATATTTACATAAGTACTCTGTTCTATTAAAATCTGAAATAACCACCATTCAGGTTGCGTTTCAACTTGTCAGACTGATCAAAACAGAAGATGTGCATGTGAACTGAAAATTAAGAAGGAAAAAAAAATTGCATCAGGCAGTAATAAGTGATTCAATCTTCAAGTGAGGAAATAATGACTCTGCATGTGTGCCTTTCTGTGGGATGAAGGCCACAGCTTTTGTGAAACACAGCCAAAGGTAAGACTGGAAATTAGATTTGTTTTCTTATCCCTTAAGACAGCACATAACAGCTATCCCAAGGATTTCTAACAGGAAACAAAGGTTGAAAACCCTCCAAAGATTTCAAAGTAACACAGAAGCTAAACTTGAAAAGAATGCATCAATACTGGGTCAGTCAGACTAGCATCCCTCTCACTGCAGGCACAGTGTTAGCCCAATTTCCTTCTCACCAAAAGCCAGAAATCACCAGGTGGTGATGTATGCCATGCTTCGACAGGAAGATCATTTCATTATACAGCTGGGGTCAAATTCTGAACTTAGATGTATTGGTACAGAAATACTCCATCAAAACCAGAAGAGCTGTTTCAAATTATTAAGTAAAAGAGGAATTCCAAACTCCACCTGGATATAAGGAGACCATTCTTTTATTTTTTAAAATGTGTACACAAGTATTTTATGAGGCCAGGTATGGCCTTAAATTTGAGGAGACCTCAACATGCTTAGATCCCATAAAAGAGAAACTTGGCCTTCCTACATCCTCCTCTGTTCTCCTATCAGAACCTTGCCTGATTTCCCAACTCATGCTCATTTCTCTTCAAACCCTTTCCCTCCCAACCCACTTATAGGTACTGAGATAGCAGGAGCTGGAGTCTGAAATGAAATCCTACAAGCTTGCCTCATGCAAGGCGAGGTCAGATGCTGAGCAGCCAGATCTTGCAAAATTCCTGCTGGTTGCCTTGCACAGCAGCAGGAAAGTGCAAACCAGCTGATTGACAGTGACTGGCTCCTGCCTCATGCATAGATCGCTCAAATTTAAGGGCAATATATCTATATTGCAGAAAGGTTTCCTTGGGAATAAGGATTCTCTTTAACACTTAGTAATATGGCAGAATTGAGAACTTATGTGTCCTTTTGGTTAGTATTTAAAACCTTTAGCTTCCATTTTGGAGAGGCTGTATGACATAAATCCCCATCTCCCCCTTCCACATTTTAAACCAATAAATTCACAGAAACCTGATCACCTATGAGCACTCAGTTTCCATCTTTCCTCCTAGGTAAGCTGCTAAAGTAACCAATTCTTCTCAGAAGGAGTATTTCATGTTCCTCAATTGCTCCCATTGCTCTTGTCCCTAAGAAATTTCCTAAAGAAGGCTTTGCTCAGAAATGGTCATTTAAATGGACCACCAAGAATAATGCAGTTTTCTTTCCTGAAGACAGTAATCTATTTAATCACAAATTTCATGCAAGCTATACTTCTGTATAGTTAACCTTCTAAACAAGAACAAGAACTTCTAAATGACTCTCCAAACAATCTCTTTTCCAAAAAAATCCTCTATTTGCTATACCTAAGGATCATACCAAACCTTGAAGTGATTTAACAGCAGACAGCCACTAGCCAAAAAAAAAAAAATAATTTGAAACTTCAGAAGCTATAGGAATTGTTTCTTTTAGCTGATTAAAAGCTTATAGCTAAGATTATACAAAACTAACTTTAATAATTGCTAAAAAGCAATATGTATAAATTCAAGCCGTGTCTCACAGAAAAAAAAATAAAAATTAAACAGTCTATAATAATATCTCAAAATAAAATGCACCAGCTACACTGCGCTAAAAATAAATGATCCTGCTATTATTCTAGTGAAATATTTTATTAAATCTCCTAAAGTGCGATTTAAGGCTCTGAGATTCACCCCCACCCATTAATGCTGGTTAGAGAGAGAGCAGAGACAGCTCACAATTGCACAGTTTCCAGAACAAATCCTACATTTGACTTTTGAAAAAGGACAAAATAATTCTCTGTGCTATGTGAAAACACATCATCTGCCCATTTTAACAGCAGTAAAGGTAAGACACTGTAAAACATCAACAATACTTAACTTCCAATTCAAGAAACAGATTTAAACCCACCAAAATATTGTTTTTTCTCAGCAAGCATAAATAAGCATTGCTAGAAGACAGCAAATAGACAAGAAGCATGGAAAATTAGAAAAATCTTCAGGCTATTAACAGTTACCAAATACTATGATTTACATGTAATTGGGATAAGGAAGTCAGACACTGCCAAAGGCTGAAAGCTACTTTACTGGAAATGTCACTCCATAGGTCCTATTAACAGCCTGTCCTCCACCTCTGGCCTGGCCTGAGCCTGTCAAGGTGCTCCTGGACATTCACAGGCAGAGCCAAGTACTTCTCTCCACAGCACCTGGATCAGGTCATTACAGTTGAATTGACCTCGCTTGCTCCTGAAGCCTCAGGATGTCCAGGAATGCACATTTCAGACTGAGAAAAGAGCTATGGAGCATTGAACAGTCAACATTTTGGAACTGAGGGAAATACAGAACTTGCCAGTGTCCAGGTTGGAAAGATCTGCCAAGGAGCAAAATTATAATCAGAATATAAGGCCTGTTGTGCAAAAGTGATTTAACCAAAATTTGCTCCATATAAAGTAACAATAACTTATAATTAATAGAAAAGTTGAATATTATTTATTAGTCTTATATATAATTCTAATTTTGAAATTTATGGATTCTTTCCCTTACATTTTAATTTTAAAAATAGTTTTCCCTTACATGTTCACCAGCATGGACAGTTGTCCATCTCAAAAAATATTACATTGCTCTAAAAAGAAAGAGAAGGAAGATAACAAATATACTGGGAAATGTTTACTTCATGTGACAGAGCTCTTCATGCTTTGTCAACTCAGCCAGGGTTCTGATGGCATAATCAAAATTATACCTAACCCTTTGATCAAAAACCAAGAACTTTGCTATATTTCAGTTTTATTCAGAAAGGGGATAAGTAGGGCTTTTTTAAAAAAAAATATCAAATTTACATTTTTTTAAAAAATAATGTCTTCTCAGACACTTGTGAAGGAGGTTTTACGTAACCCCAAATGTTATTGATGACTAATGAAATACTTCTCTGGGAAAATACAGAAATATTTTCAGTTTGAATGTTTGTTCAGATAAGAGGTTTCAAGTCAGTTGACAGCATTTCAGTAAAACCTCAGAAAGCACTTGAGCCCTTCTACCATCTTAGCTACTCTATTCTTACCCACATGTATCTTGACTTCAGCTTGAGTGCAACTAATGGGTATTGCAGCTCTCAGTCCTTGGGGCAGTGTCTCTTCCATTTCAAATACTACAGGAAAAAAGGCATCTGGACACAGGCAAGGGAATAATGTCATTTCAACCAGGAACAACAGTTACGTCTCTTTCTAACAATATCCTCACTCTCACATACAACAATTAAGTATTCTTTCTCATTTTGCACCAGTAGGTCAACTCCTACTTGGAATTCTAATCTTGGTCCCTACTAATTGTGTATTAAATTGTCAAAAATTATTTTTCCTCAGATTGTCCCTCCCAGGAACTGCCTAAGGGAGGAGTTCTCCCTAAAAACCACCAAGAACAATTGTTTCTCCTGTTTTCCCTTAGAAGTGCTGCAATTTCTCGAGAAACATTGATAGTTTAAAAAGAAACAACACTTCTGTCTCAGAAAGCATGGCAGCTGCAAGCTCTTGGAGGCTGGGAGAGCAGCAGCAGGTTTGCCCTACTCCATACCATGTCTTAAGACAGCAGTACTGTCACTGGTGAGAAGAGATAACTGGGTAAGACAGATCTGAGTTTTGCTCATTTTACATTCCTGTGTCACAAAGTTGCCTGTAACCTCAACCAACACCTCGCCTGGCTTCTTTGCATTACTCCTCTTGTCCTGTGTGCTGCCTTTACTGCCAGCCCACCATTGCCTTGTGGCTTGTATCACCTCTTTTGCTCTTTTCTACTTCAGCCTGGCAAGGGCACTGGGGCCCCTGGCTCTGAATTTATGAAAGCAAACCACAACAGCAGCCTCAGGGTAATTTCTCACCAGATAAGCAGGATGTATTGAGGTAATATTTGGAGATACAGCCACAATCTTCTTTACAAACCTCAAACTTTTGGAGACAACTGGGGAGTCCAAGCGCAGGGAATGACAGACAAAGCCACCAAACAAGTTGTTCCTGTCCTTTAACTGGCAGAGACTTCCAACCCTGTCAAGATTACCCAAGCCAAAGCCACACTCCTTCAGCTCTGCACTTTGAAGAACATTTGGGGAAAATGCCTCAAAAGGGAAAGAAAAAGTCTGAAGCATAAACTGGCAGACCCACACTATTTGCATGAAAGTGAAGGGTAGATAAAATGTTAATGTACATGTTTGGGGAGTTATATCAGAGACCACGATTTTAAAAGTTGGTTAAAATTGTTTCTCTGTCATGGCATTACTGGTGAACAGCAGGCAAAACTAAGGTTACTTTTTTAAACTCTCCTTCATAAAATGAAAATTCTTCACTTTTACTTCCTGTGTCTGCTGGAAATTCAGGAAGATAATTTGCTGATTTTAGGATGGTAAACCACTGTCAGAAACATTTACAAATACTTTGAATTTCCCATGGCATCAAATTCTCGGGGCTATTCCCTTTACATGTTTACTTAGATTTGAAACTACAATTGTGCTTGTGGGTGGCTTATGTAGCTCTGCTGCTTATTTACAGCAAATAGAGCCCAAATAGAAAGGGTTTCTCCTTCTGTACTCTGAAATTAATCCTGATAGGTGACTACAGCTCATTATAAGTAGTTTAAAAAACAAAATCAAAGAAAAAAAAACCACAAAAAACCCCACCAGGCTCCAAAGTATAGCATCTCCTTCTTTTATGGCAGGATGGCCATGCATGCAGGGAAAGGTGTCTCTTCAACTGGAATGAACTGTCATATTAATGGAAAATGGAAATTTGCTGTTTAAATCTGCAGCTGATTTCTACATAATCTGAAACATTACAAATTGCATTTCTCATTATGGGGAAAAACAAAATCACTTGGGAAATTAGGTTTACTTCTCACCTTCATTGTGTTAAAGGCAGAATGCAAAAGTCTGAATTGAAAAACAAGAATAATTGACAGACTATTTCCCTAGGAAAGGGTTATTATGGGAACACATAAAGCTGGACAAATATTCTAAATTCATCCTATATAAAAAAAGGAAAAAATCCTTTTTTGTTTGTTTTATGCAGGTATAAAATAAAAATCTTTCTCTCCTACAGACTGTAGACTTGAAAAGACACTCTAAAATGTTCTGTTAAGATCTCACTTATCATCAGTGCTGAATTCAAATGAGTTTCAAACATACTGAACTATCGCTTTGCAACATATTACTTACCCAGGATTACTTTAATTTTCATCCAGTGCTACTAAAAATTCAGCTCTCCTCCTCTGCCACATCGTTGTGTACATAATGAACTTTATGATTTCTTACAGGAACAATCTATTGCTTTTGGTTTGACTTTCAGGAAGTTTTCCCCTAGTAATTTTTCAGCAAATGAAGAAAGTCTAAATAAAAGAACTTTCCTGATGAGATTTGGCATCTTATTTTATTACAAGACAGGATACTTGGGTTTTTAAAAGATTAATGTTTTGAATAGATCTTTGCAGAGCATATGCTTCAGAAGCACTCACCCTCATGTCACCTCTAATACGTCCAACATCAGTCTTTTGGAATTAAAAACCAAACAAACAAAGAAATAAATCAAAAACCCTGTGTAACTTCTTTTAGTCATAGATCAAACCTGCGGAGGCTTCCACAACTCTATGGAAAAAATACTTCACTGCCCAGGTCAGATTTCATTTGATTTTGGACTTAGTACTTTGATTTTCAAAGTGAGAGATCAAAAATGCTGGGGGAGAATTATCCCAAATGCCAGAGTGGTCCATGTGGGGAGCCACCTTCATCACTACCTCAGGCAACCGTCTCTATGCACATGGATTTAATGCTGTCTTAGAACTGACAATAGTTTCAAAATATCAGGAAGGCCAATGGCAAGTATTACTGCATCGTTCGCTTAGGGCGTAAAATGCTACAGGAAAAAAAAATGGGTGAGTAATATCTTCTGGTTCATTTGGTGAGGTAGTAGGTAAGAAGAAATATGAGTGCCAATCCCAGTAATGCTCCTCATCTGATTGCATTCCACCTTGGTTCTCCTAAACTCTAAAGGAAATGTTCCCCCATTCAAATACTGAGGTTAACTGCAAGATGCTAAGAGAATACTTTTATTAACTAATCTGAAAAATATTGTCAACCCAAGTTCAGGGGAACATTACATTTCCTGGGTCTAGAGCCTGGGGTTCTTTCAACAGCCTGTGTTGCCTCAAAGGGGACAAAAGCAATTTTCGAACAAACAGCGCTGAACACGTATCTTCAGCAACTATCAAAATAATTCCTAAAAATGACCAAAAAAAAATCACCCCAACATACCCCAAAAACTGTTAAAATAAGCAAAAGAAAACAGCAAAGGTATTTCCATGAGACAGAGCTAGGTGCTGAAAGAAGAGTTGAGGGATGAATTCCAGCTTTGCACAGCTCTGTAAGTGTGTGGTTGTATTAAATATACATTATTCCAGGATTTTTAAGCATTCTGAACACTTCTAACAAAATAGCTGAAAATAAGAACTATCCACAATTGACAAAACAAATGTAAGCAACAGCAACCATACAAGCAATTATGTAAAACGTATCTAGGGAATTTCCCTCCATCAGCTAAGAAAACAACACTGAGGAAAACCATATGGGGACGGAGTACAGCATGAAAATATTTTAACTGTTGCACCAATAGGAAAGTGTGAGGATTTTTCTTATATGCCATTTCTTAGAGACTATGCATTAGTCTTCTTTACCAGTTGCAGGAATACTGTTATTTTTTATATTTGTGTAATTTAAAAGCAGATACAGACATGAAAGGTGAATTTTCTAATTCATCTAATTAATTCTAATTTTGCATTGAGAAGTATTCCAATATTCATTGTGTATTCTGGAAGAGATTCAGCACAGTACTATCAAGGCAGCTTCTTAAAATGAACAGTGTGACTACCTCAATCCCCACTCATCTTAGAAAGTTAGTTTACTATCATGCAGTATTGCAGGAAATTATTGTTATGCTACAATTTTATGTAGACTTTATTTAATAAAATGCTTCCAAAGCTGAAGAATTTTTTCTCCAGACTTTTAGATTTAGATTGACCTATAATAAAAGTCAATCATTTGTAGGATTTTATTTAGTGAGTCCTTTAAGGATTTACCAAAATATTCAGTGTTGTTAATGTCTACAGTAATTAATCTCAGGAAGACTCTTTGTTGTTCTTGGGGTTTGGGGGTTTTTTCATCTCCTTGGTTCATTTGCTTTTACTACTGCATATCACTCTCCCCTTCGATACACAAAATCCAATGCAAGCAAAGTGACTAGCCAAAAATAAGTTCATTTGCAGGGGTACACTCCCATTTGCAGGTTCTGGTCTTTGGATTTTTCATGCTTTGTTGAGCACTTCATTTGGGTTGGCAGATTCGGTGAGTCATATGGTGACAATTCTCATTTTCTGCAGCATCTGAAATGTCCACTCATGGCATCACTGACAGCTAAAATTAGATATTTGGCAAAGCAGTCCCAGGAACTAAGGGCTTGATCAAGTTGCCTAATTATAGCTGCCTAGTGCCATTTGAGATGCCCTGGAGTACCCCCAGCAACCACAGAAACCTGGCAGATATCACACAAAACCTACAGGAGACCAGAGCTGGAGCTGTAGACAAGGAAGGATAACCCCATTTCAAAGGGCACAGAACCTTTCGTTTGGACTCATTTAGGAACTGAACACTATGTTCTTGCCACTGGGATATTGAAGAGATCAATTCTACTGTCTTAGCTTGTTCTTGCATCACATTCCATCTCTTTGCAGGAGGGTGCATGAACTCTCAGTGTTGCTTTGTGCCTGTGCTCTGGCACAGAGCACAAGGAATAAAAATTATGAAAATAGGTCAGAGCAAGCGTTAATTTTGGTGGGGTGAAAAGGTTGGTAGAGAATCTCTTCCAGGGAATCAAAGGGAGGGCTTACATACTTTCTCCATATTCATCTCATCACTATTCACTCAGAGGAAAAAAAGAGATCTGCTTAAGGAATTGTTCACGTTAGTTCCTATTGTGTCATGGGTTTTCCTTGGAGGTTTCCAAAGCAGAATCCAGTCTTGCTTAATTTGTGATATTTGACATGATTTCAGACTGGGGTTGATAAGGTTTGTGTTTAGGGAGCCTTGATGGCATCTCTAAAGATTGTAATACTTCATCCACCTTTCTTTTCTGACAAGATTGTATAAAAGTAGAATAAAAAATGGCTTTATTCTTCTTTTCCACATTAAGCAGAAAATGCCTTTCTTGAGATTATACATTTGCACTGGACTCAAGAAAACAGATCCCTGCAGAGCATGAAATGACACAGGGGAATATATTTTACTTGACATACTGGGCATTTTTCATCTGAGGCAGCTCTCCACCATTCTCTCCCCTTTTTATTTTTAACATAGTTATGTAGTACCTCATATCAGCACTCATTCTTATATTCTCCTTAAAAAGAAAATGAGCACCAACAGTACAGAGGGACAAATAATGCTTATCATAATAAAAACATTATGGTCCCAAGGAACTAAGTGCTATTTGGAAAATGGTATGAAAAATACAATGCTCATGTAGTTTCCCAGTGCCCAAAATTTCAAATTTACTCATGAAGGCATGAAATATTTCCTAGAAACCTGCTGAAATTACATGAAACTGAATAGTTTGATGCCCAGGACAGGGCTAATAAACCTTCCCTGCTTCAGCCCAACAGTTCAACTGCCTGAATAAACAATACTCAACAAATACCACAGTTCAAGTGTCTCCTGAATATTAGATTCTTTACTCCAACAAAATAAATCTCATTGAGGCCAATATTGATCCTGACTGGCATATATTTCTGTTCAGATCAGCAATTTGCTTTTTTTTTTTTTTTTTTTTAAATCTGAATCAATGTACATTGGCCTTACACTTTTCTGATAGGGAAACTGCTTCTAAACCCCTCTGCTATCTGCATTAACTCAATCTGTTCAGCTGCACAATAGATTGATTGAGACAATTAGTAGTGATATGATTGAAGTTATATGCTTATGCTTGCCACCATTACCAAATAGTGCATTCAGAGCACGAGCTAGAAATAGCATGCTTCAAGAGTAGCTAAATGGAACAAATGTTTAAAACTAGTGTGTAGTTAATGAGCAAGGATATTCATTGAAGTACTTCTCAGTCAGAAACAGAGATAAAAAGCTTGCTGTTGAGTAAAGATCATATAAGATTTTTCAGGAGCCAGTGTAGATTGGTGGTGGCATGAGAGCCATTCCAGGAGCTCCTGGTAGTCAGTGACTCCTGTGAGGTGAATTGCCACCTCAGCCTCACAGGCCTAAATGCCACCTTGCTCTTGCTTCCATAAAGAAGCCCAGAGGTTGTGAAGTCTCCCTCACTGGAGATACTCAAGAACTGCCTGGAGGCGATCCTGTGCCACGTGCTCTGGAATGGCCCTGCTTGAGCAGGGAGGTTGGACCAGATGACCCCACTGTGGTCCCTTCCAACCTGACCCATTCTGAGATTCTGTGAAGTCTGGGAAGCACAGTTACAAAGGCATAGGCTGAATGGATGTGTTTTGTTAGAGTTGGTTTGGTCTCATTTTATTGTCTAAAAGCTTACACACTCATTTTAGTCTCTATAAGTTTTAGTGCCTAAATGTTTGAACCATTATATTTTATTTATAACTGTTAGTCATCTTTTTATTAAAACAGAGTCCAAGAAAATATATTAATCTTGACTGAAAAACACATCACAAATTTATGTCATCTTAATATTAAACCAAGGAAATTTTGTATTTGTTTCAATATTAGAAAATTTTAAAGTATAGAAATTTATTGATACTCTATTTAATCAATATCCAACATTTAAGTAATTCTAGATAGAAGGGATAAAATCTGGAGAATCTTAAAATATAGGTTAGCCTGTTAGACAAGACTTTGAACAAATTTTAACAAATTATATTTGGATTAAGTAGATCATATATTACTTTATGTCTTATGCTTCAGCTGGGGTCTTAAATCTGTCATAATGCTACAGAGAAGAAAAATATTTTAAGATGGATAGAGATGGGTCAGTTAGGAGAGAAAATGAAAAGTTTATGAAGTTATCTCATATTCCTACACTAACAGAAAAAAAAATACAGACTTCTTATGAAAACCCTGTGGCATCTTGATGCAACTATCACTTGAGTAGCATCTGGCAGTGTCAGGTAGAGTTTCTTGAAGACTCAGATCTTTTGGCTTCTAAAATAGTAACAAATAACCCAAACCAGTCTTTTTTTTCTGTATCACCATAGCAGGATTAAACAATCTGCACAGGGAAGAAAATTTTTCAAGAATTTTTTTTATGTATGACACCAGAGAAATGATGTGGCATCTAAATCAGTAATATAAATCTGGTGAAAAGGTTACTTTATTTGCTGTGCGTGTTGTTTAAAAGTAAACACAAAGAATTTGACAATCAGAATCTTCTGTTTATCTGAGAAACTGTACACTGTACATTTCTTATACTTAGAGAGAGATTTCCTGTCAGCATTCATGAATTTCTCTCTTGACCCTGAGCAGCAAGAGAAGCAGCCTGAGATATATTGCAAAGGCAAATGTTTAAAGTTTATATCAATATACACGTGGGACAAAGGTAATTTACTCAGTGAAGGAAGAACCCCCTGCTACATTTAATCATGCTCAAGTACATGGGAAAGTGCCCTTACAGCTGTTGTTTCTCCCTGCCTTTTTAACCCAACTATTGAGAAGCCCTTTTCTTCTCATGAAACACCTTAAACCCAAAGCCTAATTAAACTAGTAAAACAGCATTAAACCTGGTGGGCAGACTTCTCTCCAGTCACTACAGTTTGCAATTAGACTTTGGGTGAGGGTACAGGAAATCAATGTTATGTTCACCCCTTAATGAGTACATAAACACTTCCATATTAAAGGATTATTTCCTTAAAATCCCCACAGGTAGGCAAGGGATTCTTTCACCTGTGAAAAAACAAAACAAAGGAAAGAAAATAGTGGGAAGCAAAATGAAAAAATCTCTTTGCCTCATGTGGGAAAGCTATTTCCCTTTCTCCCATCATGATCTCAAGAAAAGCCAGACGAGGACAGAAAAGAACAGTGTATATATACATGTGGTCAAAGCAACAAGGTCAGAGCAAAACTCAGAGCCATTTTACCTCTTTAGAATCACCTGAACCAAGCTTGTTTCAGTGTATACAATAGCTAATAAAGACACAAAGACAAAGAAGTCCATGTTGCCATTAAACACCTTCCACCTACTTTTGATCATCAGTGAATACAAACAGGAATGTCTTGGTTAAGGCCAGTGGGACTTCATTGCCTCTGGTCTTGTGAGAGCTTGGCTGATTGTATTCTCCAGACAGAAACTGCAAGCCTGTATGTTGAGACTTTTAGAGAGGGAAAAGCAAAAGTGAAATATCGGTGGGAGACATTCTGCACAGCAATAGAGACTGGAATCTGCATTATAAATGTCCAATATATCAGCAAGGAGTCACACTCAGCTACAGATCTGCTGATACCAATGCCATCACTGAACATCACTGTAGTTTCACTTGCCATTGAAGAAACCTTCCTGCCCCTCCTCTTGAAAATTAAGAATTCATAAAGCAAGAGAAAAGCTTCTTCTTATAATATGTAACTTGGACAAAATGACTCTCAAGTTTCTTCTCCAGATCCCTGTTTGGGACAGCAACTAATACTTTGTGATCACTAGCATTGTTTACTTCTGATTTTCAATTCCTTTTTATTCAGTGTCATTTAAAACAGAATGAAGTATTTTCATTTTGGATGTAGTAAAATTAGATTGTTTTATTCTTCCAGACATATAATTCCTAAAAATGTATAGAGTTGGTTTAAAGAGCATTCATTGAGAGGGAGTGACATCTCTGCTGGGTCTTGGGTTTTCTTGGGGGGTTTTGATGAGCGAGGGGCAGGGGACTGGGTTTTTATAGAACAAATTTAAATATGGAAAAGTCCTAAAGAATACTATAGCTAACAATATAAATTCACTTTTGCTGAAAGAGACAATATTTAGGTTTTTTTCCCTCCTTCTTTATATTTGACATGTTGTTTGTAGACAGTTTAGCTGTTTTCCCCAAAACATAATCTGATTGGTATTTTTCTTTTTGTGTGGGTTCATTCTTCCTTTTTCAGAGGAAAAAAATCTTTATACTTCCCCACTCCCCCCCTTTTTTTTGGTCTTAAATAAGGAAAAATATTTTCAGCCATGCCAGTTACTCTATCCAGAGGGACCACCACCAACACAGACACACTTTATGAAGGTAACAAGACTAGATATAGGTATTTATTCACAGGGAACATCTTACAATAAAATACCAAAATTGGATGTAGTCATTCAAATAATTTAATTTATTTTTAGTCAGTTAACAAGATTTCAATGCTGGTTGCCCTTTAAAAAACAGTTATTCATGAAACCATACAACTTAGCCATCACAAAAGCACTAACATGGTTAGCTTTCTTTTATTAATGTTATGTGAATTTTTGTTTGTTTTCTGCTTCACAAACATTTCAATAAAAACAAAGTGATTGCCATGTGGTACAATCAGTCCTGGAACAGCAGAACAGCCTTTTATTCCCAAATTCTGAGAATTTTTTTTATTTCTACAGCCTGTGTTTTCTCTGAAGGGAATTATACATCTTACCATAAGCAGCTACAGTTCCCATAGTCAGTTTGCCTATTGTACAATACTTGGCTGGAAGAACAACAAATTGAATACTTGTCCTCTTTCTATTGCCCTTTTTACCTTGAATTAACTCCTCTGGTTAAAAAAAGGCAAGGGAGCTGGGGGGGAGAGAGGTATAGAGGGGGATGTGGAGGTTGACCAAAAAAAGTCACAGCAGAGAATCACAAAATTACTCCATTTTATGTTTCAGAAAAGTCAAAATGCCCAAATTTCTGCTTCAGACACCCTCTACTGGAAAGCACCAAGTTTGTATTTCTCCTCCTGATGTAACTGAGCATGTGGAGGAAGTGAGGAAGCATGAATATTTAACTGCCAGAAGAGACATTAGATCATTGTCTTGCGTTTCACAGGAGGAAAAGATCTGATAAATACGTGCATCTGACTTTTTTGACTATGAGGAGCAAAAAGGACTCCGTTCAAAATCACACAACAACATCCCTTTAGCATCACACCAGACGTCGTAGATTTCTCTGGAAAGGTACAAGTGTCATAAACTTATCAGCAAGTAAAAATAGGGACTGAAATGAAAAGGCTTTTCTATGATACACACAAGTTGTAACCTGACTTACTTGCCACACAGGTGTGAATTATTTTTTTTTTCATTTTAATTAAATATCTTCAAAAAAAAAATCTGTTCATTTTATGCAATTGTCACATAACAAGTATGATGGGACAAAGCTGCTCTGCAGTTCTATAAGATCACAGCTAGAAACTGTTTGTTTACCCAATGCAGAATTTTGTTCTGTAAGCAGATCTATTCTATCATTAAGTTATTAATTATCAGAATATATTCACTCTGGGGTGAAACCCCTAAGTAGCCTGAGTATCTTAACTCAGTGGTAGACAGTTTGCACTTTAAGGAAAGGTGAGAACTTTCACTCTTCAGAAACAGATTCTGAGCTACACCTCTGAAATCTTGGTCCCCATTTTCATCACAGTGAAAGAAAAAAATAATAAATAATCTAAGTAGTGATGGGTCTACTATCACTGCTTTAAAATCAACATCCCAATGAACTAGTTGGAGAACACTAACACATCCTTTTCCTCACACAGCAGTGGCAAGGGACTTTTAAAAGATTGAAAAGGCAATTCTATCAAGCTTCCATATATAATTAATTATTTTACTTTCCAACTCCCAAACAAAATATTAAGATAAACAGCTTGACTTTGTCTCAGGCATTGTTCATCACATGCTCTCCTTTACAATGCTACAGCTTTCACAGTTCTGTTTGTCTTGCATAATGTACCGTATGTGGGGCAGTGAATTACATTCCTTTCTAAGAGACCATGTGAATTACTATTTCTTTCCCAGGACTCAGAGGTGAATAATTGCACCTGTCCTCCTTAAGCAGACAAAAGACATTAAGTAGCAGCCAAATGGAAAGAAAGATTTAAAAAGAAAATCACTTTATAGTTTGGCAGGAAAACAACTCAATCCAACCTTTCACCCAGCTGTATACAATATGAGGATTTCTACGAGTGCAGCTTCTGAAGAAAATGAAGTCTTCAAAGAGAGACTGCCCTGATAACAAAGCAAAAATTGAGGTGCTTTCTAGAAGTTTAAAAGATCCTCCATTTAAAATAAATCATTGACAATACAAAAAGAAAAAAAAAAAAAGAAAGAAAAAAAGCTCAATGACACATCTGAGTGTTTGTGGGAAAATGTTCTCATTTACAGGATACAAACAAAGAAATAAAGTAGAATGGGGAAACAAATAAAAACACATGGCTTTTCCAAGACCACACAGAGATGCAGTAGGAGAACCTAGCACAGAGCAGAAGTGAAGATGCTGGAACTTCCTGACAACCTTGAGACAGTGTCACAGATTTGTGGTATCATTTAGGTTGGGAAAGACCTTTAAGACAGAGTCCAACCATAAAGATTTTGTGAGTATGCTAAATATAATGGCTGAGGTTTGCTCTCCCTGACTGCTAGCAGCTGGCAGAGTGATCTGCAGCAGCTCTGGTTTCAGCAGATCCAGCCATGCTGGCAGGCATCCAGGGACAGGTCACCAGGGCAGAAGGACAGAGCCTCAACACAGCATTTGTCTTTGGTGCCAGGAAATTCCTAGCACCTGACCATGCCAGAGGGCTAATGCTCAAAAAGATGAGAAAAAAGCATGAAAGGTGAAAATACTGTAGGGAATCTCTGCAAAGACCTTTTTAATATTTCCAGAACCTTACAATTTTTTTCCTCTTGTATGGAAGCTGACTGTATACCCAAGGAAAAGAGGTATTTGTACACAAATGGAAAAATATTCTGCTCATTGTGAAACCTAAAGGTAGACAGACTATTTGGCAAAATCCAGGCAGTCCATCTCACATCTAAAAAGGTAAATGCAATAAAAACTATATTAAAATACTCACAGGTCCCAAATAAAATAAAAGCAGTAAAAAAATAAACAAAGGAATGATGCCTTGAGGGGAGATGCCCCTACAGAAAGCAAATCTTTTCCCAAAAGCACAAATGTCTGTATTTGACATCCTTAATGAGAACCTGATACAATGTAGAAGAGAGACACTGGTGGAAAGCAAAAAGCATAAGTAACCATATCTGCTTTCAGCTAGAACTTTTGTACTTCACTAAAACACCTCCATCACCTTATAGTTACAGGTTTTAGAAGAAAAGCAAACACTGCTTAGTTATATACTTGGAAAAAAATACAGAAAAGAGCCTTCTTTGGCAAATAAGGTACACAATTGGAATGAATGAATGAAAACCAAAGCTTACTGCCATTCTTTTCCTCCAACAGCTGCAGGACCTTGGGTAGAATCCCTTTCAGTGCCACTGCTTCCCTTCCTATTTTCTGTCCCATCTAGTTACATGACTTGGGATAAGACTTTCTTCTACAGTATTTTTGATATACATCTGAGGTCAATAGACTTCTTATCAAGGAAGAAGTCAACAGAGCACTATGATGAACTGTTCCCTGGATTTCAGAAATAAATAAAGCCTGTTATTTTGTGGATCTCTCTTTTTCCTCTAAAAAACTCCAGCTCCTTCCTTCAAGAGTGGTGCAGAAATACCTTCCACACAATGCCTACAGTGTCCTCAAAATAAAGTTCTCCCACAGAAACCTTAAAACTGGCCAAAAGTAGAGAAATTAATGAAAAACCTGCCCAAGACAGACACATGGATCACAATGCCTCTCAGATGTCTCTTTTAGAAGAAACTTAGCTAACAAAACCAAGAGCAAACATTTCAGCAAAGGTGACAAAGATGAAAATTTAGATTGTTTAACAAATTAACCATGGTCATGCAAGAAACTCTAGGATTTTGATCTTTATTTGGTCACGTGCTCTCAACAGAGTGCTTAAATCACTGGTGGAACATATGTCAGAAATCATCAAGGGACAAATGATCTTCGGTCAGCATTTAGGTTTAAAGTAAAGCAACATTTGAAATTTTTCAAGGGTAAAAAAACTGAAATGTCATCAAAAGAACATTTCAATTTTGATAAATCAATATTTCCCACAGACATGCATTTCTTCCATCTCCCTCTGTTAGCAGAAGTGACTGTTGACAGTGCTGTTGAATAGCATCCCTGGTGTAAATAAATCCTCAAGGCAAGGAGATACGTCTAAGTGCAAAAGGAAAATTTCATCCCTTATGCCTTCACTGAATTGGACGGGTTTATATTAAATCAATAATCCCAATTAAAATTAAGAGAGAAGAGAAAGAGCCCATCAGCAAAATTATTTGAAGTAGTATTTGCTCAGACTAGTCCAAAACTCTTCACCCTTGGAGGCTGCAATACAAGGAAGTTCCCTGAACATGTTAATTATTTAAAATAAAAGCAACACAGTTGCTGGCCTTTTGCAATAATCAATCTTTCAAAAAGTGTCAGGGGGCTCCAAAACATGTGACAGGTTGGCAGTTTGTAGTATCTACTGTCAAGCTCTAATACCAGGATTTTCTCTGGAGCCTGAAGGAACTCATCACCTTAACTAACAAATCCTAAAGACAACCTGTCTGGCTTACTGAAAATGAGATGGAGAAGCTAAATTAAAACCATACACCTCCTATTTGCTAAATTAAAGCAGAAAACCAAAACAAACACTGGAAGCGTGTATATACATATATATATATAGACACACATTCATGAATACAGAGAGAAATGCATATAGTGATATGTATAGGTAGATATATATATCTGTAGCTGTAAATTACAGACATTTACTAAGATCTGTATTTACTGCTGCCTACAAGCCTATTTTACAGTCTAAATTTAGGGAATTTTCTTCTCTTTAAAAAAAAAAAAATAAGAAGAAAAACAGCATCTGGTTTGGGTTTTTAGTCTATTAAAAATACTTACTGTGTCTTCTTCCACTTCATTACACAAGAATAAAATATGTAGAATCAGCAAGAAGATTTCCATAGAGTCTGTTAATAAACAAAAAGGTCCCATCTCCAAAATGGCTGACTTTATTAGCATTTGGAGGTGATGAGAAACTTTCCAGCAGTAATTATTTTACCAATAAATCAGTGCTGTGGATATATCTGTATAAGTACTTTTGGTAATTTCAAAGATCTCAATTATACATCCCATGAAGAAATCTTTCTTCTTGAAAATAAGGGCACTAGTTATATACAGGGGATTTTTTCTAATCTTGTTAGTATTAATTGTTGAGAAAAAAATATTTTGTCCTGTGTTCTTTGCAGAAAATTTGACTTTTTTCTGTTAAATAACACACAGGAAACAAATCAATAAAAGGCATCAACAAACATCAACTACAAAATTCTTAACTTAAGATTAAGAGAAACAATAGCAAAACATAATATATGTGATGTGTGAGTAGAGGATACTAGAAAAAATAACATTAAAATAACATTTACACATTCAAACCAGAAACCAAACATCTCTAAACTCACGTGAAACTTCTCCATTTCCCCAGACTTTCTGAAAAATACTTGTTGCAAGTCAGTGGAAGGGTTCTGTGTTATCAGTGTTCTCCCTCCCCTCCGAGAGGCACTGCCCTTTTGGAGCAGTGCATTCAACTTCAAATTGTAATTGCCACCCATCAAAAGTACTCCAGAAAGGAAAAAGTCACTTGCTCAACCTGAACCACCGTGGGCAGCGGCCTTTCACACACTCCACAGATCCGGCAGGCAGCATCCACAGCACTGTCCTTTGCAGGAGCCGAGCAGAGCCACAGGCAGCATTTAACGCAATTATTACAGCATCATCTACACATTTTTGAATAAAACTACTCTTTGAGGAAAGATACAGTAAACTACTTTGGCTACAGTTCTATAGTGCTGGTGACTTTTCTCTACAACCCTTCACTAATGTTCCATTTCAAAGCTTAATACACAAAACAAATATGCTGGATAACAAACGCTGAATGTAAAACACATTGGTGGATTTTGTGATTTTTTTTTTTTTTTAAAGGCCTGGCCAAGTTTTAATGGGCTGTCACACACGAATTATTATGAAAGCACTACAATGAACTGAGCTGATAAGCTGATCTGATCAGAATTAACTGCATGTGATTGCTGCTTCGAAAAGCTGGCCTAAAGAGGCAGCATTGAAAGCAATCTCACAAGTCACTGGTACTGCTTGCCTCAGCTATAAGTAAGCACAGATGGTGAGAAAAGTTAATTAAGAGACATATTTGTTTGGGGGTTTGAAATTTCCACCCTCTCTTCTCCAAAGGAGCCAAGCCACAGTGAAATGAGTTTTACGTTTGTGGCCTAATAAGTTCGTGTTTTTGAGGCTCTGTTCCTGTAGATGGAGGTAATAGATAAACAGAATAAATAATTTATGTCAGCAGTTAGCATATGGATTTGCAGCTGATCACTAAGCTACTCATTGCACCTGATAGCTACAACATCTCATCAATTAAAAATATTCCTTTGTCCGCAATCCTTCATTACTTTTCTCCTAATAGGCACAGCTTCTCTCTTATAGCTCAACTGATACCTAGAAATGGAGATGTCATCCTTTTAATTCCCACTTTAATGACTGCCTCTGTGTTTTACACTCTCACTTGATCTTGCAGAATTTCATAAAGAACATGTCAGCAACTACATAAAATAGCTTGTGGTGATACACTTCTCTTTTTACTTCTGGTTGGGAATTTTCTTTCCTACTTCTTTCCAGACAGTGCTTGATCTTTCCCCAGATTAACTAATGGGGGAAAGCTGGGGCTGTCACCAACTTTAGAAGAACAAAACACATCCTTTACACTTTATATGCTGTGAGACCGTGACATCTGGCAGATATTTTGCTCAATGGTCCTTCAACAGTGTATAATTTCTTGGATCCATTTCCACTTTTTTTTCATCTGTGGCTATTATAATGACAAGGGTCAATAGTGCCAAAGAAATACTGGCTAGAAAATGGTAGGGAGCAATCTCACATGAAAGGCCCATGAAGGTAAGAAAGGGTTAACACTAAGGACAGAGAAAGCCAAAGCTTCAGAACTTCAAGTGTAATTGAGAGATTCTTAGGGAGACACTTCCAATTCATGCCTACTGTACTATTTATTTCCTTTCCCATCATTGCTGATTATAAGGATGTGCATGCGTAAAAAGAAGTTTCTTCCTCTCTAATCAGACCAGCTCTACTCCACGAATCCACAATCCACTGTTCGTGACATTACAAAATGAATCAGGCAGGAGGCTCAAGTCAGATCAGAATGTGACAGCTTTTGTTTAAACAGATATCTCGGAAATTAGTGATGACAGGATTACACGGCATAAGCATTTCACTCTTAGCACTGTCTCTTTCTCTAAGGAGAGGTGCAACAGCATTACTCACTGGAAAGATCTTTGTATTAAAAAAAAAAACCAATCCAAATTTGATTGCTGATCTGTTTTATTTATATTTCTAGAGAAATAAAGGTCTGTTCTGAATAGGACACCCATGCTATGTATGCATACCTCCCAAATTTAAAGAGAGATACTTCTTAAAACATTATCTTTGCATTATAATATATGGTCACATAATTTGTGGTCTATCTTATGAATTTGGTATGCATTAGTAAATTGCTTCTGTCAGTCTTATTTTGGTGTTACAGAACCAGCTTTGAGTAGAATATTTCACTCAAAAAAATGTATTCCTTAATTAGGTTTACATTGCAAAGAACAGGATCACATCAGAAAACTAGAGATTGGTAACCAACTCCAGCCCTGCACTGAGAACCTTCCTACATCATCCTGCAAAGATTTTAGCCAAAAGCTTGATCTGTCTTATATGTATATAAAATATTTATATACACTTGAAACTAATAATTTGGCCATCATACATATGTATATAAACAAATTGATAATTGTACCTCACACCCCCAGGTGGTCCCTAAACACTGTATTATCTCATCCCGTAAAAATGGCAGGTTTTCTAATTTTATAAATGTATACAAAATAAGTTGCTAAAACAGTCAATCACTGAGAGCTCACTACAGATGTTAATCCAATTTGTGTGGTAATGATCAGAACAGTCAGTTTACATAAAGCATTACAGCTGTGCAGTGCTGCAGTCCGGCAGTTCTGTCATCAGCAATGAGGCTTACCTACCTGGAATTGGAAATTTTTCCGATGGAGTC
Source organism: Cyanistes caeruleus (assembly GCF_971803275.1). Classification (NCBI taxonomy): domain Eukaryota; kingdom Metazoa; phylum Chordata; class Aves; order Passeriformes; family Paridae; genus Cyanistes; species Cyanistes caeruleus. The sequence goes on from NC_141701.1 coordinate 112,622,406, forward strand.
TGCATAGTCATGCTGACAGTGAGTAAGCCCTTCCATTAGACTTGTCCACTGTGACAGCCTTGCTCCCTTTCTGCTTTTCTATCCAAAGACTGTCAGCGGAAATGTGTAAAAGGAGCTACAGCTCCTTCTACTGGGTCTTAAGGTTTCTAAGATTAAAGATTTTACACCCTACTAGGGCTTGGAGAAGTGAGTGGAAGAATGCCAGTAGTGCCTCACAGCACTCTGCATCACAGGGTTTTTTTTAATTCTGCTTTTCACATTCCAACTAACAGCATAATTTCAAAAGCAATCACGCATTTAAAGAAGCCATAGAAAGAAGTCTGGGGACAGACTGTTGGAATGGGGACTGCTAAGCAAACTGATTGTCTGATCTATATATGACATCTCAGCTGTAACAGCTTGTAAACATTATGTGTAGAGTGCCAAATAATAACTCTACAGATTTAACCAATCATGCTTTGAAGGCTGTCACTGATCCAGTGGAGCATGACCAAATCCTGTTAGAGTGCAGAAAAGATTCTAGCTGAAAGTCTTACATAGGCTGGGTTGGGTATCTAGATAAGAAATTCAAAGACATTGTGCGTGCTATAGAGATGCATGCACATGGAGAAATTAATACATGTGGCTGAATTCATCATCCCATGGGCATACAACAGAGATTTCAAACCTTGCAGGGTGAAACACTCTGTAACAGTTCTGCTTCATCAGAGAGTATCACATGGCCAAATTCTTTCGTAAGTAAGGACTGACTTTTGCAAAGGTGAGCATGGCAGGTATCTGAGACTGCTACATGAATAACCAAAGAAAGGCATAAAAGACTCCTTCAGCTGGAATACTCCAAAATTGATGAGATCTGTGTTTGTTTCGTCACTTTACAGATGTATTTCTTTAAAGCAACAGTACAGTCTAAGTAGTTCATTTGTTAGAGTTGATTCAGTGGAGAAGATTTCCAAAGATCTGTGAAATTCTATCAACCTTCCAGCAAAAAGTGGAGAAAGGGAAATGAAGAGAGTCTGAGACTTTTGAAAAAGCATGGGTAGGAAGCCTGTGTAGATGTGAAAGTGCTCAAAGGACACTATCACTCAAATGTTCCGATCTTGCCCAGAGGGGATAATCAGAATTATTTTGTCTATTTTTTATCTTCCTGTGTGAAGAAAGTTAAAGAGAAAATCATGTTAGATGACTAGGTGTCTTCTCCTATTCTGAGCACTACATGATGTATTTTTCTGGCTGCAAGCCTCTGAATGTGAATGCCAAGAGAATTTCAAGCCCCTAATATCAAAAATCATTTACTACGTAAGGACCATCTACCACATTATCATTTATATTAGTATACACAGATCCTGCAGGGTATCCTGCTTCCCAGTATAGCGAGAAATTAGCACATTCTTGTTTGTTCAAAAACTGCTTTGCACTGTTGACTGGGATGATATGCAGTCTATTTTTCCCTTAGATAACTCAAGGGCTGAAAAATTACCCTGTTTAAACAAAATTCCTGTTCTTTTCTTTCCTAGGGTGGAAAGACTGCTTTTAATGAATGACTGCAGCACTATAGAAAAGAGATGCCAAGGGTGCTCTCTGACAAAACAAAATAAAAACCCCACCTTTGGCTCTGACATACTCAGGACTAGCCAGAGTCATAAGGGTCTCTTAACATTGCACTTTGTAAGATATTTTTTCTTTCATTTAGATTTTAAATAAATAAATAAATAAATAAATAAAAATTAGATAATTTTTTTTTTTTTGAGTTATATTTGGCCCAATTAAAATGAATCTTTTTTTTGTCTCCTTCAGCTTTTCACCAAACAGTAGAGAAATCCAAAGCTTTTCTCTTGGCACTGTCTTCAGGGACTAATATCTTTAAGTACTTCAAGGGCAGATCCAACTCCCTAACATTTGTCTGCCTTGAACTTGCAAAGCACTTGTAAGTTTGTTAGCCCCCAAAGTGTCAAGGAACTGCAATGATCTTTAGACATATTCCATGTGGGAGGTTTTGCAGAAACAGCTTCATACAGCTCTACAACCTACAACTTGTTCTGCTGAACCTGTGTCAGATGAGGGCAAATAAAATCCTCTGAAGTAAAGCAGATATCCAGTTGAGCACATAACACTGGGAAGATTCACGAATAAAGGAGCTGCCCCATATCCAGCTTTTATTGTTGTTGCTTACCATAAAAAGATTGGTTTGAGCCCAGATTAAACAAATTCAAATTAAAAACAGGAACCAGACTAATTCTAACTTTATCATATACAATGAAACAGATATCAAATCAAATATTAAAGCTTTTTTTTTTTTGATTCCCTTGGAAACTTGAACTTCGTTTGATGCTGCAGAAGGGAGGAGCTGAATTTCCTGGAGTGCCTTGCCCAGGCTCTGCTTATGGACTTACCCTCAGAGAATACAGAAGTAGGGAAGGTATGGAAAAAACGTGTGATCACAGTGGTAGGCACTGCAATGGTAGCTAGCTGTTACAGCTTCTTATCACCAGCCTAAGAAATCTGTCCGATCTCTTTGGAGTAGCACTGCAAGAGAGCTCCTCAGATGAGATGGTACCAAGAAATGTGCTAAGCTTTGTAAATGTTTGAACCCAGGAACACTGAGGGCAGGACTAATTGATCAATCTACACAAAGGATTTGTGCAATTCTGCATTCTAAAATCTCTGCTTTCCAGCAATCAGATAAATCAGCTTCCAGACTGATGTATCATTTCCAGTGACTACATATTAGGATGCTCAAGGAAAACAAATATTGTGCAGCTTGTATGTACAATATACAGATATTGTACTACAATTCTAGTGGAGCTACCCTCAACTTTAGTCTAAACAAAGGAAAGAGGAACTGTGGAACTAGCTTTAAAAGACTGAAATTTTAATTCAAATTTTAAGCTCTCTTCCAGGAAATACAGCACTCTTCTTACATGCGTTTTTGCAAATCAGAGTTAAAGCTTGAGTCACAGAGGGGATAGTGTTTATTCTAAATGATCAAAGTTAAGGAGCAGTTAATGATTTGAATATCCACAGTTTAAGATAAATTAAGCTGTCATGGGACTCTTTTTGAGCCATCATTCTAAACAAGAAAAATATCTGTGCCCTTCTGATGTCAAATACTTTTTATTTCTTCACAACAGTTTTTATCATTTTCAATGACACCACAATGGAAGTGAGCAAACAGAAGAATCCATAGATATGTCTAATTTATTCTGAGAACTTATCATCTCAGGAAAAAAAGGTAAGGTTTTACAAATTTATTCCTCTCCTTTATTTCAATTACCATGTTAATGTTTGAGACAATTTCTAATGCAAACTTCCAGACAGAAGTCTGTTGGCAGGTAAGATAGAAAAACAAAATCAAATCACAAGGATCTTGCAATAAGACTGCATGGCACAATTTCCATTCAGTACCAAAAGCTGCACTTTCCCATTTCCCTACTGCAATTCACTGTAGGATAGCAAAACTTCACCATGTACACACAGCAGGAGGTTAAGATGCTATGTCCTTTAAGAAGTTCTATAACCAAATGTCCAAAGCTAAGTTCAAATCCCAACATTAAAACAACAAAGTGTGGAGTGGGGAAGAAAGGAAGATTGCTTACACTGATGAGATTTTCTCCCATTAACACTCTTGGGGGTCTTTCAAAACCAGAAACTACATGAATGAAAGGGCTCTTCTATAAGCAGTCATCAATACCAATATGACAAAACTCACCATCCGCCTATAGTTGTGACCCTTTCATGACTGTCAAATTAAAACACACAACAACACTGAGCCACCCTTCCCCATTCATTTTGGCCACCAGTTCATGCAATTACAGAAGACCAGTAGTCTTTGCTTAGCAACAAGATTGCATGTTCACTACTGATCACATTAATGATAAAGTAGTGAGTCTAAACAAATCTAATGATGAGAAGAGATGCTCTTCTTCTCTGACTAATCCACACAATTTAAAACGTCTGAAATAGAAAGAATAATTCATTCATCTTACAGGCTCACCAGAAACAGAAATGAGGCCATCTGTAATACTGCTTTTCAGACTATGTTTCTGACACCAAAACCCAGGCACACAACAATAATTTCAGGCAAACAGAAAGAATGCTAAATGTATAAAAATACATGTATTTGTACTGAGGCATAAAACTTTCACATTTGCTTATGCCTAAGACTCATGCTAATATTTTTTTGAGTTAGGGTTAGTACATGTGAGCTGTTCTGACTGGCATGGGACATAAGGACTGCTGGAGAAGGGTGCTGAACCATCAGCCCCTGAGTGTCTCCACCTCCCAGGGAATCACAGAGCTCATTCAGGTAACTGCAGAAAAGGTTTTCATTACTTACAGCAGGATGTCCAGCACAGTAGGTGTAGCTAGCATGAGACTGGTAGTGCAAGCTTGCTCTTGGAAAGGTGTATGTATTCCAAGCAGGTTGGCTGCTATTCCACTGGGAGCTAAAGCCAGGGCTCATGGTCACTCTCGATTTACTGTTTTGGTACGTTCTCACTGTGGAGCTGGACTATCAAAAAAGAAAGAAATGCAACGTAAAAATAGCTTTTAGGGTATAATACAAATAATAAAGCTATAAATCATCATTGTGCATACATATAAGGCCACATGGTCTGGAACTAACTTGAATGTTTCCTGTAAGGAGCTGGGAAAAGCAAAAAACGGATTCCATCAAAGATATCAGTGAAAGAGCTATGTCACTGTAATGCCCAAAAGGCAGACTGATGACTCTTAGACTTCAGGCCGTGATATAAATCAAATGGACAATCAATAAGTGATAGAAGTAAGGGGATGTTCTGAAAATCTGCACAAGGCCCAATCCAAGATTAATTGCAAAACTTCTGTATCTTTTTATTATAATATTGACATTTATTGAATAACTGATCATCTATGGCCATTTTACAGTAAATGACAGTCAGGGGCCAATGTTTAGATCTATTTCTTGAAGACTTGAAAAAAAATCCAAAATCTTGAACTGTTTTTTTTAAAAGCTCAATCATTTCATCTGAAAGTAACACAGACTACAGATATGTAAGTCACATGCATTCTTCCTGTCCTTCTCTAATTTTACTTAAACTGCAGTTTTCTGCTTCCAGTACTTGTTTTACAAAAAAATATTCCTAATAAACATCTGCTCTGATAAGGGTGGTTTATTAGGGCAGCAAAAAAGAATCTATTTTCAAAAGAGTAGAAGATGCATAAGAGTGGATGCATTTTTAGCAGGTATTTAGGTTGGTCTTCAAAGACATGCAAATGTACTTTTTTATTCCATATTCTGCTCTTCATTTGGGTTTTGCTTGCTTTCTTTTTATTGGCAAAGGTGTTCCAAATTTCCCATGTAAATTTACCCCAACTAATTGTAGTTATTATAAAACTAAACCTATTCTTTTTAGAGCATTAAATTTACAGGGACCTTGTTTATACAGTGAAAGCTCAAGAAATACAAACACAAATAATATTTCTTAGAAATGCGTATAAATGTCCCTGTTAGCAAATTGATGCTATCAATTTCAAAAGCTATACTCAAGAATGACACTTCATTTATTTTTACTCTCCTTTCAAAGACAACTTTTATACATCATACATGTAGCATTAACCAAATATCAATATGGGCCACCATCAAACAAGGTGTTTCACACAATCCAAGACCATCCTTACCCTGAAGTGCTTACAAGATAAATGAGAAGGTCAGGGAAAGGATGAAAGAGCAGAGTCTGGTGCAGAAGCATGGAAAACAGCTTCATAAACATGACTTTCAGTTTAATTTCAGTGCTTCAGCTCAGTTTCATTGGGAGAGAATTAGAGAAATGGAAGGAAAGGAGGACAGAGAGAAGACATACAAAAAGGTTTCAAGGACACATTCTAGCTGTAAAAATATATATGCTGAAGTCTTTCAAATTTTAATACTGTATTTAGACGAGCTGGTTGCAGAAACTACAGGCCATGCTGGCACAGGCTAAACACGCCCTCTTAATTTAATTTAATTTTCAAAAGTTTAAGTACACAAAGTTTGCCTCAGTTATCAATTGCTGTATAAACTTTAAGTTCAAGAAAAGGCCAAACGACTTCCTGCATGTGTTTATTTCCTGCGCCGCCGATTAGGAAGCCTGAAAAGAGCAGTTTCCGCTCACCAGCTCTCAATATCTCGACAGATTCGCCTCCCGCCCCCACCCCTAAGAGAAGGATTCCTGCGGTGTGATTTCTAAAGATTTAACTTACGACTAGCTGAACACAAAGCATATGAATGAACACTAAAACCCACACTAAACTCTCATTAGTCACTGTGTGTGACAAGTGGTTACTTTGTTCTTACAAAGGGCTTTAGGAAAAAAAAAATATCTGCCCCTACAGTTAAAGGGGCTTATTTGAAATAAATCTTTTTGTATGAATTTAAATCATGACAAATCAAAGGAAAGAGGCTATAGCTACAGCTAGGAAAAAAAAAAAAAAAAAAAAAAAGAAAAAAAAAACAACGGAGGAGTTTTAATGTGGGGTTTTTCTTTTTCTTTTTTTTTTTTCCTTTCCCCTTTTACCCTCTTTCCCCAAGGAGCAGAAACTGCATTTTCTTTCCTTTGACGTATTACTTATCTTTCAGATCACTCCTCAAAGACAAATCTTTCTTTCTGGGCCCTGGTAGACTTGCTTCTACATAAGAGATGAAGGCTAGGTTTTGTTTCGGCCAGATCAAGTAGGTTTTTAGCCCTAATATATTTTATTGAGTACATTTCTCCCCTTTATAAGCATCAGATATTCAAGTGTGGCTGCTTATTAACTCTTCTTGAGAAGGTGATCCCCCCTCGAATATTCTGTGAACATTGAGCTATTCTATCCTAATAATAACTTTGCTTCTTCCTATTATTTCCGATGGGTTTTCATTGTATGGATCAGTGGAAGGTATCTGTGGCTGATGGGATGTAAAGGTGCATTGTCAGCTGTGATAATTGTTAACTGATTATTTTCACAATGGCACTGAAGTCCACTACAGTAAAGAGAGATGTGTTACTGGCACTACACAGACATGTACAATACGTATTCTCTTATGAGAGAGCAGGAGCAAAAATGAGCCTGTTTTTTACACAGTCTGCCTGAGCTGTTGGACAGCCTCCTGCCTGCTGCCTGGTGTCACACAAAATGCCCTCCCAGATCTGTCCCCATGCACAGTTCAGCGCCAGTGCTAAATCCAGGCACAGAGATGAGCCCCTCAGCCCTGTTTCTATTCCTCCATCCAGCTCCTACCCCATATGGGGTGAATTAGGAACAGGGAGGCATTCGGAGCACCATGGATGCACAAGGTGTCCTACCCATGCAGACCTCTCAGGGCACAGAGGCACGAAGTGAGACCCCACAGACCCCACTCCCCCTCAGGGTGGCCGGGAGCCATAGGAGAAAGGTCCTCGAGAGGAGACTCACTCCTCTGCTCTGAATGGCTTTGTTTGGGGACCACCATGTAACCCATAAAAGCTGCTTTCTTACTTCTGGATGACCTCTAGAAAAAACCCAAAACACATAGCAAAACAAAACAAAAGTCAGTGGAGACACTCATGGGATAATTGGCTTTGAAATCTTGAAGAAATACAGGTTGTCTGCCAGAAAATAGAGATCTCTGCACCACCAGTCACAAAATCCCAGGACAGCCTGATCCCCTCAGGTGGTCGGGGAGAAAGGATGTGAGACCAGGGACTCCAAAAGTTGATGGTTTGATTTCAAGGTGTCCCCTGCTCAACAAAACTCTGCAGCATGGTGAGGAAGCAGCTGTGGGAAAGACCTTGGACCAACTGGGAGAGCTGGGAGGGGACAGTGGTGCCCTGGGGGCAGGTGCCCGGGTGCTGGCAGAGCAGGGCAGCCCCTGCCAGGTGAGGCTGGGGCCGTACCCTGCCAGACACGGCCGCTCCCGGCTGGCTCCAGGCCTCCCACACACCTCAGGGCCCTGCTGAGCTCTGCAGCCAAGGCAGTGCTGCCTCTGGGAAAGTGGATTTTGGAAAGAGCAAAACCCTGCCTGGGAGTGAGGGGGAAAGTGAGAAACACGCCTGTGAGCACCCAGAGGAGAGAAGGAGAAGGGTAAGAAGGCTCCCGTTAGCCCCTGGAGAGCCCACCTGGAGCAAGCTGGGACAGGATCTATCAAGAAACCCACGCTGGAGGCTGTGGAGATGTCCTGAAGGAACTGTGACCTACACTAGAGCAGAGGATGAGCATGAGGAGCAGGAGAGGGAGAACATCCAAGCCCCCTGTGCCAGCAGGGACAGGAAGCAGGCTCAGGAACGGAAGAGTGAAACACCCTGGGAAAAAGGCAGGGGGAAGAAGGGGTGGGTGTTGTCATAATTTCCTCTTCTCACTGTGCCAACTTACTTTAGCTGGTAATAAGTTATTTTTCCCACATGGACTCTGGTTTTGCCTGTGAAGGTAATTGCTAAATGATCGCCCTGTCTTTATATTGACCCACAAACTTTTCCACCTTATTTTCCACCCTTGTTTTGTTGAGGAGGGGGAGTAAAAGAGCCTCTGGATATGTGTCTGGTGGCCAGCAAAGGTAAACTCACCACAAACTGGTGAGTGGTCTTGTGGCATGTGAGCTTTTACTCAGGATTTAGAAGCATGTCTCTTTCCCCTTAACTACTGATTCCATCAAAAAGGAACTACCTCTCTCCATAATCCTAATGTCTTATTTATAGCTCTTAGGTTGTCCATGGCAGACCACCACTGACACTTCTGGGGCAACTCAGTCACCTTTTCTCAGAAAACTTCTGCAGAAAATTATCAGATTAAAACAAACAAAACCCATCACCAAACCCAAAACCAGACCAAAAAACACACAAAAACTTTTGCCCTCCTTGCTGTCTTCCCAGAAACAAGCAATATTGTAAAGCAAGGGGAGAATTTTATTTTCCTTGAGTAAGTCAGTCCAGTACCTTTATACCCCAAAGGCCTAATGTGATATAAAACTGACATCAGTAACATTTAAACGTCTAAGCATATTTTAAAGTGCAACTTTTTTTTTTCCTGTGCCTTAGTTTCTCTAGTTTATAAGTATGGATAATCTTACTTTAAAACTTTTAGAGTAACCTTTTCCTTGTGTTTGTAAAAGATTTGAATATTTTTGGACATCAGCATGAGTGAAGTGGAAAGTGTTATTAGTATTATTAGTATTTCTTGAGCTTAACTGCTTTTCGTTCTTAGTTCTTCTAATAGCTGATGTGTGAAGTCTAACAGTGGAAAAAATAGAACACAGTATTTATGGAACATTTTTTATCATCAAAGCACTGTGCACATTTTAAATGGTGGCAATATTTTTGACCGGTGCAACATTTCCAACTTTTAAATAAGCTTATAGTGGATGTGAGAACTAGCAGCCACCCCTTTCTATTCATATGTGAATAGAGCACATGCTTTGACTAGGACATTAAGCAAAATTGATAGTTCTAACGCAGCCTTAGTCTTCATGTCATCACACCCATGCCCTCCACTCTTTTTCATTACAGTGTCACCATGCAGTGAACTAACAGGAAAACTACGTGTTAACTTCTGAATTTCTACATCATGTCAAATGCAAGATTTACTACATCTATGAGACACCTTTCTGCCAAACATTCCAAGATGCTATGATTATTATTGGCTTTGGCACTCCAAAAGAAGGGAGAGGCTCAAATGTTCTCCTCCACTCTACCATTTGGCTAACATTGACTTTAAAAAAAACAAAACCAAAACCAACAAACAAGTGGGATTAAAGAGGTGTAAACATCTGAATTCAGCCTCCCACTTCCTCATCTTTTAAAAGCAACTTTACAGAGCTATGACATCATTTTCTTAGCCCACACAATTTGAGTTGTTTTCAGTCCCCTGGATTTTGATTATAAAATGGTTCTGTCTTCAGCTGCATCCTCTGGGGGTATTTTTCTGAAAGGAATCGTTATTGAAAGAGTATCCACCCTCTTCCCGTATCCCTTCAAGGGATTTGACATCCCTTATTTTGGATGCTAAAATGATTATAGAAGATAGGAAACGCCAAGGAGAGAAGTAAGTATCTTCCATTCTGGAGATACTGCTTCCAGGAACTCTATATGCCTGTATTTGGATCAAGCCATGATGCAAAGCACAGACCTATGCTCTTAAAAGTTTGGAAGCTTTACAAAATACTACTGTTCCCATAGAAATCAAAGGTTTCCTATAACCTGTAAAAGTAAGAAATGAAAATAGCTTCCTTGGAACATTATTGCATGAGCTAAAATGTTCTGGGTTTTTTTACGCTCAAGAGAAAATATGAAACTGGCACACCAAATCTGAAGTTAGTTCATCACAAAATCCACCTGAGAGACCTTAAAGATTTGGGAAATTGAAGAGTGAAGGTTTTTTGTTGGTTTTTTTTGGGGCTTATTGCAAAAACTAAACATGGAAGAGATTGCAGATTGGTTTTGGGGTTTTTAATGGCAGAAAAGAGGAATTCTGTGCTGCTACTTTTCCCAAAAATCATTCACTATAGCTTGCAAATCTTTTACAGTCTAGGACCAGATTCCATCTGTTTCAGTAAGAAATGAGTTTTTAGTATTAGGCCATTGCAGATTTCAAGTTTATCAAGTTTGTCTCATAAGCTTTAAAAAAAAAACTTCAGAGACATGACCAAATTTGAGAGAAACATTGTTTTTCCAGACATGGGATTGAAACTCAATATGCTCTACCTGGAAAAACAGGATCAACTGAGAGAAATAGCATTCCAGTGAAACCACAGAGAAATGATGAGGCTGTATTTCATACCTCAGCATAGATGTAAGGTTACAGCCCATCCACCAGATCCAAGAGCACTGAGTGCTTGCCCACATCACGCCAAAAGTCAGGATGTGCAGCCCTTCTGACCCCTCCCAGTAAGTGAGAGAGGAATGCTCTCCATGGGATAGCCTTGCTTGGCAGACAGGCTCCTTGCCAGCCAGGTGAAGGGGACCCAGGTCTGCACAGCTGGAATACTTTCAGCTGGGGCCCTGTACAAATGCTAAGCTGAGAGACTTTTTAGGATAAGTCTCAAATAACTCAAGGAATGTATTCCAGAAAAAGAGCTTGCCATTCATTATTTTCCCCCAGAGTGATTATGCCTTGAAAACAAAATATATATGGCTTTCACACTTTCTGGTTAGAATTGCTGTCATTTCCAGTGACAACACTGTAATTCATGTTGTACTTTTAACTGTTACTTGAATCCCAAAAGCATTTTTTTCCCTGGGCAAAATATGAAACATTGCTCTTGTAGTTACAAGAGAGCGAGCAGAGGAGATGAAAAAATGAAGGCCTTCACAGTTTGAAGAAAAGCCCATGAAGAAGCTGGTTTTCTGCCATATTAACATCCATACCAGGGGAAAAGAAAATTAGTAAAAGGAGACAGGCCAGTGGTAATCCAGATTAAAGCCTTAAAACCTCTTGGCAACCTATGTGGGACACACACAAAAAAAAGTTGCTGTTACCTGGTGTTTTTCTAAGCAACACCAGCACTTCTTAGCAGGCAAAGTCAGTGCGAAGGCCAAGAGTCTCAAGAAATGCTCCTGCACTTCAAACTAATTTCTCCACAATAAGAAAAGGAATTTTGCATGTATGAGATGCCTCTAATGGGTTTGTTACCCATGTAGTACCAAGCCATAGGGAATGGGGACATTTATGCATCTGGACCACTCATTTGTATGTCTTCCTTCCACAGAAAGGAAAATGAAAGGTAACTTTCCAAAACATATGCTTTTCATTTGTTTATCGTTGTTACCTTCTTTGTAAAAAAAAAAACTGGGATTAAAATGTATTTCTGCTAGACAGAATTCTTTTTGGTCTAGTTTAAACTCTTGATTTACTTTTAAACACACTGAAGATCTTGACTCCAAGTAAGGCCATGTCAAAGTTTCTTCTTTTCAGAATATTATTTAGTCAATATATTTTGATAAATTTAAATCATAACATCCTCAGAAGGACATTGAATATAACCTCCTAATGGTTGCTCATTAAGTAATTATTTTCTGAATATAAATCACAGTGGCATTTGTTAAACTTACTCCAGCCTTTTTTAAATCATCATGGTTACAATTTACAGCAGTGAAGCATTGTGTTCATCCAAGATAAGCAGGAACTGAGTGTTTCTAGTAAACTCTGGTAAAATAGCACTGGCTAAGACCATTCCACAGATGACCTGAATACTTCTGATTTCTAAACTACTCAATGCAATCTCCTATGAATGCATATACAGCCCATCTGTACAGAGAGACTGGAGAAAATTATGTTCTTCTACCAGCAGTTGTTAAGCACAAAAGTCACAGAAGCAAAGAATTTGTTCTAGATCAGAAAGTCTGTTGGTGAACACTATTATTAAGGATATTTGCTGATTACATTCAAATCATATTACTGACAGATCTCCAGAGTAATATTTTTACAAGGTCTAAGAATCCCTGTCTCATTTGTGCCTGTTGCCACTCTTAAAGGAATTTTCTGCAAAATACACAGCAGTATTTGGGACTTATAGCATTCCCTTGGTAAACCAGAGAACAAAAAAGGGTGCTGCAAAAATTGAAAAAAAAAATAAATTATTGTTGTAAATGTATTTCCTTAGGATCACATTTCCAAGTATACAGGGCTCTTCTATCAATTTTGCTGTAAGTCAACAAACCACCTATACCTACATCTTATTTTTCTGTGTAACACTAACTGCAACATGAGTTCAGGAGCTTTACAGATTAATGGCTGATTTCAGCATTTACCTGTCTTCCAAGCTGGGACTTTTTACAGACAGCTATCCTTTGTGAATCTCAATATTTTTTGATAGTTTGGGGAGAAAAATAATTATTTCATTAACACTTGAATTCCTTTCCCTTTTACAGTACCCAAAGGTATTTTTCACTGTGTTCTGCAGGATCTTAACATTTTTTCTGATGTATCTGTTTACTTCATGTATATTGAATTACTCCATGAACAATAAATCAACCACTGTCTAGGATACAAAATGCATTTTCCTCACACAATATCTGCAATACACAGCTTTTTTTAGACAATCCCAAGAGTAACAACTGGCTGACAGTTTAAGCAAATCTGAAACATTAACCAGTGAGTGCAATCCAGACTGAGATGCCAGGGAAGAGGGATGCTTATAAACAACTGAAAAATGTCTGTGGCACAACATCACTTCTGATACAGATGATAAAAAGTCAAATTTCTTTCCTTGGCTGCAATAGTGCAAGTGTTGATTCCAGCATCACATGCCTATTACAAGCCTTCATGTACACAAATTTACTGAATGCAGTGCAGTTATGAAATACATTTGGCCACTGGGAAGATTTCTATAAATCCTACAAAACCAACCAATGTACCACTCTCCCACTAACTCCTGTGGATGGGCTTGTATGCTTTTGTAAACCTCACCATGGGATTAGGACATTTATCAAAGCTATGATTTCCTTCCCATAATGTTATATCTATTGTATAGCAGGAGTTCTGCAGGTGCATGATTTATCCATCCTGTCATTAGCTACAATACCCTGCAAACAGTTTTTATTTTCTGCTGGAGAAACAAATACTCCTCCCATAAATTGTTTTACTGCTGATTGGAGAACAGGCTCCTGCTCCCTTGACAATAAAACAGCTTGCTTTCTCTGACCATGGAGTTCTAATTTCCAGCACAACAATCTGAAGCTCAGCATCATTTCTTATGGAATAAAGTAACATAGGGAAAATTATAGCTCACTTTTCAATATCACGCCTGAACTCTCATTATCTGTTAAGCACCAACACATTTGATCACTTGAGGGACATTACAGACAACACAGCCCTTAAAGATCCAACCAAGGGAACAAAGGAGGATGAAGCAAAAGGCAGATAAATAGAACAGACAAAATCATCTTTTTAAATTAACGTGAAAACCCAATATGAATTTTGCTACTTGAATCAGGATTTGCCAAAGGTTTCCATTGGGCTGAAAATGCTCGATGAACATCTTAAAAAAAAGGAGCAAACTGATTAGCCAGGAAATCCAGAAATGAAAAGCTATTTCTTACTCAGTGAAATCATACTCAGTCAGGCCTTTCACTCAAATTAATTATTCATAGAACCACATATATTGTATATGACACATCTGAATGTGAAAAGGCTAATATCCTTGTCTTTTCCAGTACTCAACTGATCCATTAGAAATGTAATAGCCAGTCTAACAATTCCATGACTTCAGTGGGACAGACAAAAAATAAAAGAGAAAGCAGAATGAACTGTAAAGAGAGAAAGAAAATAAGAAGTTTTCAAGACCAGTTCTCAGGGTATTCCAAATAAATTTCATCTTTCTCAGATATCTGTTAAGTATCAAATACAGAACAGAGGAATGTGCACACAGGGCTACAGAGTTGTCTAGAAAAGCTTATTTTTCTTCCATTAAGCTTTGGGCACTCATACTGGAGAAGAGAGAAATTATTAACTTATTAAAAGGGATGAGCAAATTATAAGCTGGAAGTTGATTATAAACTGTACGAACTCAGTGTAGCGAGGACTGGTTTTCAGGACACGTCAATACACAGTTACAGATTTCATTAAAAAATAAGTAAATCTCAATTAAAATGACATTAAAATTCCCAAAATAAAAGACAATAGAAATACCTAAGAGATAGTGTGCTAAGGCACGAGAGCTTATGATATTTGCTTAGCTTTGCTTTTATTCCCCTGGAAGAAAAGGAAAAAAAAGGCAATGAAAGGCTATTAAAATCTAAATAATTCTGCAGATTATTGACAATCCTGTAGTCCAAACTAGTGTGACGGAGACACAGGCATCAACAAACAGACAAAAATAATATTAAGTTCATGAAACATTCAGTGAATCTGAAGGAATGGAGCAGCGTGAGGTACACATGAGGCACTCATGCTGAACATCTGACTATAAAAACCTTCTCTGGCTTTGGTCTGTACAGCATTCATAACAATGGGACTACTCATGACCTCAAAGTAAAGCATGAGTATAAGCAAACAGATTCCTGACAAAGTTTTGTTATAACTACTTCTTGAGTTAGAGTTCTCTAGTGTGTCTCTCAATTGTATGTAAAGATAATATCAGTCAAATGCTTCTATATATATTAAAACCCTTTTGCTATTATCAATGTGAATGCAAACAAGCAATCTCCCCATAATAGTATTTTTCCTTCAAACTACAAACCACTCCTTTTATTCTTAACAGCTAAAGATACAGGGCTGACCTGCTTTTGGCAAAGCAACAAGTGTTTCAAATTGGCATGTTATGCTCTATCAATTGATAAACCAAAATAACAACGACAAAATGCCAATTACTTACATTTTAGAAAGGTTACTGTCTTAAGAAAAACACAGGCAGGTCTGAAAGTAGCTTCAGTTTCCATGAAATTACACTGCTGGGAAAAATAAGCCCAACACACTACACACTGAGCGGCTCTAAGTGGAAAGCAGAGATCTTTTGAATCCTGTTGGAGGGTGCTCAAATAAGAGAAGTCATTGAGTCTCAAGAGAGGAAATCCAGCTGAAGCTCCTCAGAGCCTGGCATGTGGAGCTGTACTTCTTCACTTAGGAAACACTGACAGCTAGGGGAATAATTCAGTGCAACTCAGCCTAAGCTATTTTTTTCCCCTAGTGCCCAACGGGATGAAGAAGATTCAGATCCTTCCTATTGAACTTCAACGTCATAAACTTGACAGGCAAACGGGGGGCAGAAACCCCTACTTTTGTGTTTCTCCCTGATGTAACCAGAGCCCCCTTTCATATTCCCAAATGTTTGTTAAAATGTTAAAGTTCAGATTTTAAAATGTAAGTACAGAAGTCATGTCCAGGCTGCAAGAATCAGATGAGAAATGAACTGAGACTGAGCAGAAGAGAGAAGATGACTGCAAACCACAGAGCAGAAGGCTCTGAGGATAAACAGATACTGTCCTGGTACATTGTTCCCAGTTGGTATAAAATCTCTGCTTCTCAAGTCAAAGCCTTTCTAGAAATGATGACTGTATTTCCAAAGCCTGAAGATGAGTAGAATTTCTTGTGACTCTGTAAGGACACTAGTCTAAAAACGCTAGAGAATTAACAGAAAATTAATAGCCTAGAAATTCCTTTAAAACGCGCACTTTGAATCTCATGTTTCTATGTCAGTAGATGGTGCTTATAATATACATGTCAGGAAAATTTCCCATACAGTATATTCAGTCATATCTTTTGTTTCCTGACATGTATGGGTGCCATAACCTCATAGGAGGAACAGGAAAAAACAGTAATAATAAGATTTGTACAGAAGCTTATATTAGTCACCCTCTTCTACCTGAACAGCTCAAAATGACTCGTGGAAATACTTTTTAAGATTGCCAAGAGATATTTTTGGAGGCACATTATTTGTTCAGTTTAAAATATATTTTAAAAGTTCCAATCACCTATAAGTAGCTTCCTGATTATTTAAGTGCAACTTTCAGTATCTAGTGAGCTGTTACATAGATACTAAGAGGGTAAGTTAATGAGTATAGATGTAAAAGAAAGGAATCTCATCTACTATATCTGGAATAAAAAGATGGTTTTTCACCTAAAAAGGAAAACTATTATTTGAAAGATCAAAAATCACCATTACCTCTGAATCAGGCTTCTTATGTGACTTAAACATTGCACAGCTCTTTCCTGGCCTCTGTAACAGACTTTACTGCTTCTTCTTTTGCAGCCTTTGGGAGAACGTGTGACATCTTTTGTCCATTCAAATTTTAACAACAAAGTCCCAAATCAATCACTAATCATCTAATCACTGAATCAAGTTTTTTGGTCAATTTTCACATATATAGAGTATGAAAGTTTGTATGATCAAGAACAAACACAACAGAAGATGCAGAAAGGCTTCTAGTAATTCAGATATATATATATGTAAGTATAATTAAGTGGAAGAAACACAGGCAGAACAACACAGGATGTTTCCAACTTTGTTTAAATCTGATGGCAAACTAATTTTTTAATGAAGATAAAAGCAGGAACATGAATTAGGTGGATTTAAGAAAGCTAAAGGCATACAAAAGCAAAGATGAGGAAAGTAAATTTGAGGACCTGAATCACAATAATAGAGCTTTGCTTCATCTCATTCAGCTATGTCTACATAGTCTACATATCTACATGAAAACATCTATGTCTATATTACATAAGGGGAAAATGTTGAAATTAAAAACACCTTGTTACAACATTTTGAACACTCTCTTAAGATTATATATTTTAAAAGAAATATCAAGAAACATTTATTTAGGAGGAAAGGGTAATTATCATTTTTTTAACCTTCTGCTACTAAGATTTTATATAACATGAATGCATAAAGACACAGGGAAAAAAACATTATAGTCTACAGCTTAAATATTGAAGAAAATCCAAATATATTTATGTCCCTATCTCCTGTAATTTTAGAAATATCTGCTGTAGACTGCCATTATACCCATACTGTTTGCAGATACTGCTGTGAAATGGAATAGTCAGATTTAAATTGTTCGAATATTTGAGGGCATTATCAACCTTTTAAGAAAATTTAAAAAATTAAATGGACACTGAATAGATGCTAGTCACACCATAATTTGAGACTACTCACCTTTTTTACAGGTCTCTTTTACTTAGGCTATTATACAGAAAAATGCATATTTTCTACACTGACTTTCCTAATAAGAACTGTTAACTTAGATGAACAGATCCAATTGATAGAACATACACAAAGGGGTTTTTTGCTGTTGCCTAAAATTCTGATTTGAGTCAGAAGCATTGTAACTCATAAAAAACTCTCTAGAGAAAATATTAATTAATGCAAAACAATTTAATTAGTTGATGAAAAAATATTTTTTTAAAATTTAAAGTTTAAAAATTTATATTTTAAGAAGCAGAAAATTTTACTCTAAAAATGTTAATATTTTCTACTATCCTCAAAGTCAAGAAAAAATATGGAGGAATACAGATGCTATAAAAACAATAGAATTCAGATCTAGTAAGACAAATTTTAAGAAATTATTTGATTTCATGGATCTCACCTAGCTGACCAAAGAATAGCAAATTTGTAAGATGAAGCAGAAGATATAGTGTTTATCTGTCTCTTTAACATCAGAGCCATACAGTTTGAAAAGATTCTGATAGCTATTCCTCTGCAAAAAAATTGATAACTTCAGAAAGTGTCATTCAGGCCCTGGATGTCAGTTTTGTTCTGGATGCCAAGGTCCCAGTGCACCAAGAACTGTAAGCATATGCACAGCTGTAAGCACAGGAAGAAGCCTACAGGAACTCAGAGGATTTGTTGCAGTACTAGAATCATAGAAAAGATTTTCATTAGAAAGACTTAAATATCTAACGGAATTGATCCTGTGCTGAAGATAAAAACTTTATTTCTCTGCAAGAACAAAAAAGATGGAGGCTTCGATAGGAAAGGGGGGACTTTGTTGTTTATTTTAAAAGGATATAAATCTTCATGATGCAGGCTATACAAGAAAGCTAGAAAGATTAATACTCTCTGGGCAGGATATTCTACTCTTATTATGCACAGTATATCTTGCACCTTGTTCTGAAGCATTTAGCAATGGCTCATGGAACAAGAGATGTTTAATGGTCTGATAAGGCCTTGCTGCATCGATCACTGTGATACAGCAATCAAAACCAGAGGGTGCATATGGCCCCATTTGATCTTTACATGAGAATTTCACTATGCTAATCTCTAAAACATAGCACTAGATTATGCATTTCCCTCCCTTGTGCTTTTCCTTGCTTGAAAATAAATAAATGAATCAATACCGCTATGATGCAAAATTTCTGAACTTAAGGGAAGTCAATAGTGTTTGTAGGTTCTTGGCAGAATGCTACCTCTGTGGTAGCAACAGAGTTGCAAATTGCAAGGAGCCCTATTGACCTTCTTCTTTTAATAAACTCATTTTTGGAAAAAACACACACATTCGTTATGTCTCTTACTTCCTGGAGGAAATATTGGTGCAGCTGGGGTCTGGAAACAGAAGACTCAACAACAGGAACAAATGACTGAAATATTTCACTGTCTTGCTTCTTCGTTCAGTATTCTTCCTACTACTAGTCACTTTCTATTAGGGCTAATTTTTTTCAAAATTACTGTACACACTGTAATTTTTTTTAAAAAACCCACATTTCTTCATGAAAAAAAGATGACAGGACAGAAAGAATTGGTTGTATAATCTGTATTTAAACACATTCCACTAGAGAAGCTCATGAATTTGCAGAAAAAAAAAATAAGCAACTAGCATCTAGATTTTCAATTATCACCAGCTTCAGATTATTCCTGGGTATCCAATTAATTGTCCTCATGACTCTTCCATTCCTCTCTTATTTCCACACACTTCTTGTGAAATTTTTTTCACTTCTCTCTCTTTAGATATTGTTAGCAGTTTATAGTTGGGTCAATATATGTAGAATCCTCACCTGGTAATTTGAATCCTCATAATCTGACTATCAGAAAACAAACAACAATTTGAAGTACAGGACTAAACAGGCAATAAAAGAATTTGAGGTTTATAATGGCCAACAAAGCTTCAGTAACCAAATGCCAGACATGAAATAATCTACTATTATTAATTGCTTCTGATAAGAACACAGGAATCTCCACTGATTTTAAGAGTTGATATAAAATTTACTGGTTTTTACTTATCATTTTTTCCTCTTCAAGGTTCACTGAATTATGTTGAGATTGATACCCATGAAGTTATAACATTTTTAAGAGCGATAGTGGACTTTTTGCTAAAACTTGAATGTATAGATTGAAGAGCAGTTTCTCTAAGGCAGAATTTGAGTTTTAATAATAATAAATTATTGTTATTGATATTAAATATTATTAAATTCAAAGCAAAACAGTCATAAGCCTGTCCCAGTTGGACTGATCACAGATGTTAGCTGGGAAATGAGAATTTATGCTGAAGTCCCAAACTGAGCAGCTGCACCATAAAAAGTGTTTTAAAGAGAACTTTTCAAGAGAAAGATATTTGCATGTTCTTGTAAGCACACTCTATTAGCATCTTATATGAGTTTAGTATTTTCTAAGTAAAAGATCTCTTACGGCAATTTGGCAAATGGAAGCCCCCAGGGGTAGCCCTCTTTCCACTTAGTAATTGACAACTTTTCCAGTGAATGCACAATCCAGGTTTTTACCTCTTACTAGTACCATTTAAAATCAACAAAGAGCAATTAGTTTGTTTTCAAGTACCCACAAAGTAAAAGGTGATAATCTGGAAAAAAAAAATTGACAGATGACTAAATAAATATGGGTGAAATTTTGAAAATTGCAAAGAACCAGCTGGGAAAACTTCCACACAGACTTGGTTACGCAAAGAGAGAAACTGTACTTGCTTAATGATATCTACAAATAACATTAGGCAATTATGAGAGCTGCACAATCATGGGACACTCCACCTAATATTAACTATTCCATAGACAAAAACCACTATAGGTCACTATGAAAAACAGTAGGTATCTTCTATTGAATTTTTTCTTCCTTCTGACCTGAAAAAAGGTCAGAAAAGGGCTGAGTCATTCTGAGTGTATTATCAACAAAACACGAGCTTCTGCCTTTTAATTAATGTTACCCCAAACTAGGAGGAGGTGAACAGAAGACCTACCTTTTTACTTTTTCTTCCAAAGGGGTGCAATGAAACATCAGTCTGACACCAGCAGATGCTAAATCAATTTTTTTTTTCCCACTATATCTAAGAGAGAAGGTTGTTTCTGGAGAACACAGTTCAGTTGCTAAATTAATATTCTCACCGTATTTCCACATTTCTACCCCAGAATGAGAAAGGTCAGATCACGTGGAGACAGATCTGGGAGGTGGGGAGAGCCTAGCTCTGGAAGAACAGTTAGAAGAGCTATAGGCATGTTGTGTAGTGTAGAAAGTGGAAAGATCATGCAATGAAGCACTTTGACTTCTTGCCAGGTATACCCCGTGAAATGAATTTCAAAATAAAGTTTAGATTACAGACGGCTTTTCCAAGCCATTGCTGGCAGGAGCACAACTGTGGAAAAGCTGTGACACCAGCAATTAGGGATAGAAGAACCTGCTATATTAAGGGAAACTTGTCAAGCAGAACTTAAAATATCTAAATATTTCTCCTAAATATTCGCCAAAAGAAGAAACAGAAATTGCTTTGGCTCTGCTTGCCTATAAATTTGCACCTTCTGGATTTATTTTTTTTTTTTTTTAAATATTCACAGATACTAGTTCAGAACGTCTATAAACATAATACTAATTCACGTCTAAAAGCATCAGGAACAGGGAGGCTAAAGATAGAATTCTTTTAAAATATAGCATGTGGTATGCCAGCCACACAGTCCTATGAATTTCATGTTTGTCCTATCTGTCCAAGTAAAACACACTGTGAGCATCTAAGCAAAGCTCCTTGAATCCCTCACTTAATGTTTGCAAGGAATCCAGTTGAAAGAGTATTTGCTGAAACAATTAAGTTGAAGAAAAGAAAGCATACACATATAATGAGTGGCAAAAAAGGCAAGGTGCTTAAGTCCTGTTTTAAATCATCCTTACTATTAACCATTCATGGGGAGAAAATCCAAATTAGTAATTATCATTTTAAAACCTCATGTAGTGTCTGCACAAATGCTAGCAGTGCCATCAGAAATGACCACTGCAATGAAAAGTCATATGACTTTTCTAGAAAACCCAGAAAATTGTAAAGAAAAGATGCACTGAATAAAGGATTTCCTAGTACTTAATAGAAAA
Source organism: Cyanistes caeruleus (assembly GCF_971803275.1). Taxonomy (NCBI): domain Eukaryota; kingdom Metazoa; phylum Chordata; class Aves; order Passeriformes; family Paridae; genus Cyanistes; species Cyanistes caeruleus. The sequence goes on from NC_141701.1 coordinate 112,644,097, forward strand.
TTATATTTTTTTCGTAAATGTGGATCATTCACCAGCTAATGAGCCTTTTCTTTAAAGTAGGGCAGAAACTATAGTCTATATAGTCTCTATATAGAGTCTATATAGTCTCTATATATATAGTCTCCAGCACTCAACACCAGGGACAAAAATTATTTGGTACCCTTTAACTCACATCAGAAGATACAGAAGGCGTTAAATGTAAATGCAAGCAACTGGGCTGGCTCCTGCTTCCACAGGGTGAATAAAAAATTGCCATTGTGGCACTATTTCAGGAAGGATTTATTTCTAAAAATATCATCCTAATGTACAGTACCCCTCTAATGGCTGCACCAAGCTGCTTGTCACTGTCCCCATCTCCTTAGTCAGGTCTTCTAGGATAAGGAATTGGAAGAAAAAATGTCCAAACAACGCTCCAGAAAACATGAGGTTAAAATCACATAGTTCCAGTTTGCTGCAGGAACCGTTTCAGCTCTCAGCAAATCTCACGGCACACAGACTTTGCCTTTAACTTCTCCTGCTGGGTCTAGCTAAGGATTGAGCCCCATAGCTGAATTTTGAGTATCCTTAAAGTTTGTGGATCACAAATTGTAACAGATGTCCCTGCTGTGCAGGGAGTTTTGTTTAAAGGTCCATCTGCCTGCAGACTGAAATCTGGGATTCTTTGTTCACATCCTGCAAAACCAGATCTTTCAGGCCACTCACCATAAAAACACAGAGATTTTTCTGAGGGGTATGAAAGATCAATACATTGCATACGTTTGTTCCTCTAAAAAAGAGGAATAGCTTGAGACCATCTCAGGGTTTGGCAAGACAATCTTATTCGTGGTAATGTTGCCTCCACAGAATTGACTGCCTGCTGCTGGAAGGAAATGGATATATGCACCTATGGCTTTTTTCTTTAAACCTCACGTAAGACTGAGTGCTCTACACATCTTGCAATGTGGCAAGGGAAGGAGTCATCTCAGCATGGCTAGATGGAGAATTTGGGCCAGAGAGTGGAACACAAGGTCCAGAATGTGGTCATTTAGAGGAGAAAGGCAGAGAAACTACAGCATTGGTATATGTAGCAAAAATATATAAATGTTTCTAAAATCTGAGCAAAAGAAGATAGTAATGATGAAATGATATGAAATCAGAATGGAAGAGAAGTGAGAGACTGAAGGAATGGAAATACGGACATGAGAAGAGAAAATAGCAGAAAGGGTGCAAGTGGAAAGAGAAGGAAAAAGTATTTACTATGCAATTAGATTTCATGCAGAGATGCACTCAATTCCTTCCTCTGTCCAGCTTACAATACCACTTTTCAGTAGAAATTCTCCACACTCCCCTCAGCATACGAAGGGGGAGGGCTGGTGGGGGGAAGGGCTTCTTCCTGCTCATCAGACTCCACTGTTCCCTTCCAGGTTCTCCCATTAGATCAGTACATTTTGGGTTTTAGATGAGAAACTCGCAGGGGTGAATAAGATACTTGCATTTGAGCAGAGCCAACCTCGACCTAGAGGTTTTCTGAGCAGGCATTCACCACCCTTTTGGGACAAGAGGCTCCAGTTTCCTTCCTTGCCTTCCTCAGCTCACTTTCAGCCCAGTAGTTTTATGTTTCTTTACAGAAGTAGCACCTCACTTGTCTGCACATTCTCCAATCACCGCCAGCATCCAGTGGGCCTGTTTCCCTCCTGTTCATCTCCTAAGAGCATGAGGTTATCTCCTACTCATAGTTTTAATTATCTTTTTCTCAGTTCACCTCTTTGGCGGCCAACAGACAGGCCCACAAGCTTGAGAAATGACAGCCAAGAAGTTCTAGTTTTCCAAACAGTCTCAAGTGTTGTCTTTGCTTAGGTCAGACCTTCCTAAATAAGTCTTTATTGGCCTTCCTTTGACTTCTCTACCAAGTCATGCAGAACTTCTTTGCAGCTAGCTTCCTTCCCCCTGGAGAAATCCTGCATATGCCGTTGTGTCCAACACAGGCATGCCACTCTATTCCTCTCCCCCGTCCAAGCTCAGATATTACATACCCACAGATATGAAGCCTTGAACAAAGTACAGCAATTTCACAAAATTGACCAGAATTCACAGGTTACAACAAGGTTTTCGCTTGCTTGAAACCAGTTGCAAAGTCTTCTTGTATCTTCAATTCTTTGCTATTTTAGAACATCACGTTTTGCCTCTACTTAACAGCCAAAGGAAGTAAAAGAGTGCATCTTCCAGCAATTGCAGAAAACATTCAGCAGCAGGAAATATATTTTTTCAGACACTTACAGTAAATCTTTGCCATTGTTTTAGAATCTGGCATCCTGTTCACCAGTTTAGAGGTAATCTGTTAGAGAACCCAGAAAACAAACACTATTACACACCTGTAAAGCTGAGTAATGCTATTCATCAGCACAGGATTTTATTTTTTTTTAGATACATTTATATATTGAAACCTAAGAATGAATTCTTTTTGTATTTACATCTTTGTATAGGTAGTAGGTACTGGTCATAAAAACCACAATGTGTTTTCTTCTGTAAAAATAGCACAGGTTCAATATTTTCTGCATAAAGTATTACTTTGTTTTTATGGAATACCTTTATATTTTGTCAGAAATCAGATGGCCATGTTCTTTTATTACTAGCAGAATTAGAGAGACAGGTCAAGTCTTCAGCATGGCATTCCTAGTTTTTCATGTACCAGTGAAATGTTCTGTATCTCCTTTTCAGGTTTATTCTGTCATTTTGTCAGTTTTCTGCATTGTCCTCTTGTTCATATTTGAAAGACCTGGAAGTTTTCTAAATTCTATTAAATGTATCCTTTTTTCACATTGGACAATTCAATCTTTACTCTTCACATTAGATTCCTGTGTATAGTGGTCCCAAGTTGTTACAAAACTTCTGACATGGCCCCATCAGTGGCAGACATTTACTTTTCTGCTTCAAGCATCTATTTATACTATTTGCTTTTAACTCCTGTTGTTTCACCAACAAGTTCTTTCACTGCCTATCTGTGACTGCACCTCCTAAACTGACAGTCAAATTGGGCTTGGAGAATTTTTAATGGATATTCTGTCCTACTGATAGCTAGACAGAAGCTCATCCCTCCTTTCAAGGAAAAAATCCTCAGGCAGTGCAACTTTTAATTGTTTCCACAGTCATTCAGCATGTTCAAGATCCAAAAGTTGTCATACAGCTCAATTTCCCATTTACAGGCTTGCTGAAATAGGGTGAGATTTTCAAGTAAGGAATTTTTTTTCCTCCAAAAATAGAATATGCACACAAAAACAGACAAAGAGAATGCATGCTGAAGATGAAAAAAGAATTTGCTCCACTCCACTAAAAGAAACCAATAAATGCTTTTACAACAACAGTGAAAAGCTAACTGGGGTCTGAACTTGCTCTCACTAATGTCAGTAACAGTTTGATTCAATGGGAGCAAAGTAAATCCCATTAGAGCCTTTTAGAAAAAAATCCTAATAAAAGCAGACAGTACAAAGTAAAGGCCCTGCTCAGGCCTCGCTTACACCACAGCCATTGTAAAGCCACACCATCATATCTGGGGTCGGCATTCAAAGCTGGAGCTTTTCAGTCCTACGCTTGCCACGTCACAGAAAGCCGAAAGGAGATGCTGCTCCAAAGTGAGAATTTCAAGTCTCCCATGGCTGTGGATTTAACACACTATTGTTAGATTCATATAAGATCTGGCTGGGTCTCAGTTGTGCATTCCCTGACACTCACACTGCCTGATTTATGCTGTCTTATTTGGCTGGTAACAGAATCAAATTGCTGACTGGTTTTGAATGAAGGCAATTAGGGTGCTTGATTGGTTTTGTAATTTGGAGAACACTACTCCAGAGTATAAGTCAATTGTGTAGAACTATCCAGGTCTTTAATCACTTGTTTCCCTGTGCAAAGAGCTGATACTTTACATCATCTGAAATTTATACCACCTATAATCAATTCCATTCTCCCCATTACCCCCCCTTATTGCTTCTTCCCCGGCCTTGCACCTGGCAAAAGCATTACATTTTACTGGAGAAAAAGTTATCTATAATATGGCAAATTATTTCAAAGATATATCTGAATTTTATTTACAGGGTCAACCATGTATGGGGGTAACTATCTTTACAGAGCATCTGACAGCTGCTGTGACATAGTGGTCCAACACTTCCTATTAGAAATCTGTTGGGAAGAACTTCTTTAAATTTGAGTTAGGATAAACAAGAGACTAGCAAATCCTAGAAAGTAACATCATCAACAAAGACAACAATTTTACATAAATCTCTTGGGTTCCCCCAAAAGGCTGGAAATTCTCTATTCAAAGAGTTTTCTTCCTGAATGGATAACAAGAACATCTTCAGGTTCAACACACAGGAATCAAGCCAAGCACAGGACAAGAAATCATATATAATTTGTCGATGTATAATGTATAACGTAAGTGTACATTTACAGGATAAAAAAGTAAAGAAAAACTCTGAAGATTTACATGATATTCTAGGCAATATCTTGTGTTCCCTCATCACGATCTGCACTCCTGACATTTATTTGGAATAAGGCTGTGTTCTGCACAGTGGCTTTCAGATCACTAAGTCCCAAACCTTTGGGCCAATGCTCTGTTGAAAGTCTGTGCCATTGATCACTGATCACCACAGAACTATTCCAAACATTTACCTGAAATGTCAGTTCATCTTACACAATGCTGTAAGCAGATGTGAAGCACTGAATTTCACTTCTCAGCAAGGTTGCATAAGAAATAATATTTGCTTTGTTGAAGGATGCCACAAAACCCCTGGTGAGCCCAGAAGATGTGAGGCAACTTCAAGGGCATAATATCCCCTAATTTTATACTACTCATTGAAAGACCTTGCTATAGTTGAACCCTGAAGCCCCATGCAAACTGACCACCACTGACAAATCACAGTTTGGAGAGGCAAAAGTTTTATTAGTAGGTAATTAAGTAACTAATTAAGTTTTATTAGTAGTTAATAACATGTAGGGTTATGTACCTTTGTACAAATTCCCTGCATACACCCTTAATTTATTGTGGTCCTGAAAGTTGTCAGATTTTAATAAAATCTGCCAAATAGAAGCAAATTCTGGTTCCCACTCTCAAGTAAATTGCAAATCTTACTGGTTATGAGGCAATAATGAAACCACGTCAAAAGGTTTGTACAGCATGGAGTAGATGATGTTAGTTAGCCACATTTAATATTAGTCAGAGTAAGCAAATTTTATTGCAATTGAAATGATCCTATTCCATGGAATAAAATATACAGGAAAGAAAAAGAGCTGTTTTGTTTCATCACTTACAAGCAACAAGGAATAAGTGAAAATTCATTATCATCCTTTGGTACTATTAGCAGCTATGCTGTTGCTGTGCAATTTAAATACCCAACCATCCCATTCCACGCCATCAGAACACTACTCATGGTATGTTCAAGAAGAGTGATAAATTTGAACTTGACTGACTTTAATGTAGCTGCTCACCTAATAACATTCACATGCAACACTACACACAGAAGCATTTATTTAGACAAAAATTGGTTTTACTACTGCTACCATTATGAATATATTCACACATATTTGTAATAATCCCTAGAAGCATTCTGGGTAAATCCCCACAAACTGGACAGATGCTTTGATGGAGTTTCCCCTCCTAGATGATATTCATTGAGACAAGTGAGGAACCACATCTCTGCCAAGCTCCCCAGACCACTGTCACCTGCGTGACGTTACTGATAGTGCCTGGAGTCAGCATTTCAGATTAATTTGTATCTTAAAAAAACTCTCAAAACTGATTTGAATACTTTGTTGTGCTTTTCACATTGACCTGAAAAAAAAAAAGTGCTTACAGTCCCAACCTAGGCTTCCTGGGGCCAGCAGCCATGGGCAGAGGGTGACACTTCTTCCAAGGACAAAGGCAGTAACAGGTAAAAGTCAGGGACCTGGTTGCAGTGTATCAGCCCTCTATGAGAAACTATTTCTCCCCTAGAGTTCATGGTGCAAACCTGATGGGACACATAGCATATTTGTGACTGAAGTCTACTTGTCTACAACAATTTTGCTGCCTTCCTATAGATAGAGAGTAAACATGGGAACTCAGATTCTTGGCTAGAAAAAGGAAGTAAAAACAAATACAACAAATACTGTTGCAGGGTCAGGAATTAATGCACGTCTTCAGCACCTCACATCAGGGTCCAGCAGTGAAGCAAAGGAAGGCACAGAACCTTCCAGTAACACCCCCCCCCCCCCTCCCCAATTTTGCAATGTGTTTAGAAACAAGGGAAGAACCAGGAGCATTGGATGCTGACAAACTGGTGACAGACTACAGGCCATGCCAGCAGCCTTACCAAGATAATGGAAGCAAGGCAGAACAGGATTATTTCCAAAACTGTCTCCAGACACTAGGAAATGAAGGAACAGCTCCAATTTGAAGGCCTCACTGGTACCAGCCAGAAGCACAACCCAGGGCAAACCAAAGAGCATTGAGCAACAGCCAGCAGGAAGGGGAAATTCTTACTCGTGATTAGTGGCACATTCCAGCAGTGTATCTGAAAGGGATGATGGCAGAAAAGCTCCACATCCCTCCCTCAGCAGCAGGGAGGCTGGCTCCAAATCAATCAAGAGATTAAGGAGAGTACCCATCCTTTGGGGAGTACAGAGAAAGAAATAATATGCCAGAAGCCTCTTGTGCCAAAATCCTTTGTTACAAGCCTCTGTTTGGGGGTAATAGCAATTCAAATATTAGGACTATGAAAGAATGCTGGAGAAGAGAAAAAGGAGGGTAAGAGAGGGTGCAAGTTCCTCTCCTAAAGCACTGGCCTCCCCTGAGACCACAGGCTGAGCTGCAGAACTCCGGGCTACTAAGCTAAAATGTCTGAATAACATCTGGATATAGGTGTAATTATAGGAATCATTCTTTGAAAGCACATGACACTGTAACTCACAAAAGGGTAGGTGTTTCATCCTAGCACTGCCTACTTCTCATTGAAAAATCATACCCCCAAGAGCTGGGAGATTTAGAAAAGAGCAATGCAGCACACTTGAAGCTGACTTTCGACCTCCCCTCTGGCCCTCTGGAACAAGGTGTAGAAGGCAGGAAGACATAAGTTTTTCAGCCTGCAGTTATGCTTACAAATACTCTCCATGCCCCCTACTGCTCAAACAGAGTTTTACCTTCGGGCAAAAGAGCCATCATCCCACTTCTTAAAAATACAAAGAATTTTCTTGACTGTGCTGTTCACTGCAATCCCTAAGAGACACATTTTTCTTCACAGAGCAGTGGGAAGCAGGGTGAGGAGAAGAAATACTGCTGCCAATTGATTCTAATAAGAGAACCTCAGATGTTAAAAAAAAAAAAAAAAAAAAAAAAAGTAGAAAAAACAGCAATAGCTCTAGAAGTGCTATAACTGGGCAAAGCACCAGATTTTTTAGCTATTTTCCCTAAATCCTAAGCTCTCTGGCACCAGGATTCTGCCTGAATCTAAAATAGCAATGGTGGGCTCATGTCTTCAACACTGCCACCCTCACTAGAGATATTTCCCATTTCATCCCCAAAACATCTCCTAACAAACAAGCTTTGAGCAGTGCTGCAAGGTGCCAAAATGACACAATGCTTCACAGAAGATGGCTAAACATTTCTTCTTGAAATGGGAGTGTGAGGACTCCCCTGAGAGGCGATGGAGAAAGCTGACTTGCAAATGTTTAAGAACCTCATCAATGAACAACTGACTGATTCTGATTGATTTAATGAAAGTGCTCTGTACTGCTGAGAGGCTATTTACAAAAGCAGAGTTTAATCTAGTGAGACTGTGTTCCCACCAGAGCCAATGAATAGACATAGGTTTGCCCTGGGCAATGTAGAGAAGGAAGTCATGCTAAAGATTGTCTTTGTGAAACATTCTGCTGTTTCCCACCATGCACAGAACATCCATTTTCTGACATGGACCATTTCATGTATCATGTACCCTCTTGGGAAGCATTTATATGATAACCTCAAGAACAATTAACATAGAATTGTTTCAACTAATTAGAATAATGAAACAGGTTAACTGTAAAAGATTCTGATTTCTCCAGCTAAAGTGGAGCAAAGAGCAAACATGGAAGAAGTACCAGAAAACATTGTTAAAGGTGAGTTTTCTGAGCAGAAAAACTCGTAAGCCTCCCAACCCAACCAGATTAATGAAGTTTACCAGAATTGCAAAAGAAGAAAAAAAAATAAAAATCTGAAGACCGAGCTTGGATACCCTGGAAAAAACTGATCAAGAGCATTCACAAATAGGTCCATATATATTTTGGATGTATCTTGCATCATGTAAGATGTGTTACTGTACACATAAGCACATAATATTAAGCTCATTTAAAAAAAAAATAATCCTAGGGGTTCCTACTACAATAAACCCCTCTGTTTTAGAATTTTTGATATTCTGTAGATTACTGAAAGAGCTGCAATTCAAAATGAATGCATTAAAATGCTGTTAATTATGTATAAAGGGCACAGGCCCCGTATCAGACAGTATTTGCAAAGTCTTCTGAAGGTTGCCAGAATATTGAAAAACTTATACACTCCATTAGTGCTTGAAATAGGAAAAATTGCCTAATTCCTTTTGAAAAACAATACAAATATACTTCAGAGAAAGAAAAAAAAATTCAAAAGTCAGTCAATCACATAGGCTAATATTATTCTAGGTCACCAAATATTGGCAGAAGCCTTGCAAACTGACTCCACTCTTACCACTACCACCAGATCACTTGGGCTCACCTGGCTACATTCCACAGGCACACACAATTACAAATATTTGTTGAGCACTACACATTATTCACCGTTTTAAAAATCACTAATATAATCTTTATTTGATATTACATATAGATAAACCAGCCCATAAGTATTTCACTTTTTTTAAAAAAAAATATTTTTAACATAGGAAAAACTCAATTTCTGTCAAGGAAGTCCACAATTTTCACTATGTATTCTTCAACTGAAACGGGTCTTGATTAGAGAGCCTACCCCACAAAAAAGCCTTGTAAAGCAAACATATCTCTGGTCATTTCAATTGTTCATTCTACAAGTTTGACTTTTTTCAATAAGTACCTTTGACTCATGCATTTCAGAGCATCTCTATCCATGCTTATATAAAGAAACAGAAAAACATCTTTAACATCATTAACGTCTTTCTTTCTTGTAACCAAATGCAGCCTTCATTCAGCACCTTAAAAATCTCCAGAGTCCCCTGTACCTGATTTTCAGGTAAATGTGGCCAGTGGGAGTCGTTGTCCATTAACAGCCAGATTTTCCATGCTGCATTTCCTGTCCAATAGCCTAAACAATATAACTAGTCTATCCCTGCTGCTTAAGCTTTTATATTAAGACAGTCGGAATAAAAAGTGTAAGGGCTTTCTCTGTAGGACTCCTCTCCAGCATATAATCACAGGTCTTCTTACCTGCATGATCCGAAGCAGAATTCTTGCACAGCCATAACTGGAGCAGCTCTTTTTTGTTTGTTCAAGTCCCAAGACCAAAAAAGAAGCAAAACAAGAAACTAGTACCCAAGGCAGCAAGAAAACTTTGATTACTCATGACATCTGTCTGATATCCCAGCTATCTCTGCTGAAAGGGGGTTTCCCTGAATCATGGTTTACCAGGGTGGCTAAAACCCCTGGCCTCAGTATCCTTCTGGCAACTCTGCTCTGGTTGCACTACTTGGATGTTACCACTTCCAGTTTTCAACAGCTGCCATCAGGTTTGTAAGAAACAACCTGCCATGGATTACAAAGCTCCACGATTCAGGAAGAAATGGGTAATGGAAACATTTAATGGAGTAAAGCAAATTTAATGGGATAAAGCAATCTAAGGGAGCAAGCTCGGATCTCGATGTCTATCTCTTTCATGCAGAGATGCTTGCAAGGGCTTGTTACAAGTTAAACATTGCTTGAAACTCAAATCTGAAAATTCTCTGAAGGAAACTTTATGGAAGCAAGATGAGTGCCTCTTTTGACTCCAAAGGGAAATATTTCAGAGAGCTCATCCACTTCATTCAATTCACCTCAACAGTGGAGATGCTCAAAAACGTGTTAATTAGTCAACTCATTAGATTGTGCTTGGGTTACAGAACCAACATTATATAGCTCAGTTCTGACTATTACTTGTACATTTCATTAGATTCCAAGCAGTCACTGAAAGAAAACACTTGAGGGAAGCTACTTGTATGAGCTCCCTGCCATGGGGTTACTTTTGGGTGTGGAAGACTTCTCTTCCACAGTATGTGCACACTTCTCTGTGTGCACAGAGAGCTCACCTCAAACCCACAGGCACTACCAAAGGCAACAGAGAGCTCTGCAGCCAGCGAGACAGCTGAGAAACAGACTCATTGATCAGCACTGAAATAAAATCTGTGTCAACTAAGGGATTCATACAGAAACAGCACAATAAATAAACTAGGAGATCACTGATATCCAGAACTATCAGATCGACACCTACGCTAACCATCTGGGCAAAATATATTTGGATCAGAGGGACAATGAGGAAAAGGTCATGGTTTTAACAAGTACTATCAATATGCAAGAAGACAGACAAAACTAAGCACTCATTAACAGCAAGAGATGCCTCAGAGCACACTTTTTTCTTGGCAAACATCAAATGCAGAATTCTTTGTTTCTTCCTTTTCCTTTATTCTGAATGCAATACAAATAAAAATGAATATTTATTAGCCTAATTGCTTGAAGGCCTTTCCTCCTTCAGCCCTGTTACACACACTTGATTTTTTATTCCTTGTCCAGTTAAAGTGATGCCATCAGTAATCAAATAAAGAAAACACAATGAGTATAAAGAAGGGAGAGAATTTTAATAATAAAGAAGTCAAAGAAAAAATTTAGTTAGAAAAAACATCAAGAGACACAGAATGAAAATAAGTTTGGACTGCAGGAATGGGAAACGAAAAAATGTTTTCACTTCTGATTCACCTAGTTTCTCCCCTTTCTTGTTATTTCCTTGAGTCAAGCATTTTCACTAGATAATCCAGTTCACCTTGGAGTGTTTTTCAGAGCAGCAGACTACAAAAAGCTTTTTCCACTGCAGAAAATTGAGCTAAAATGGACTTGTATTACTAGCATTACTAGTCCAGTTTCATTTATTACTTTTCATTTATTGTTTCATGTATTTACACCCAGACAAATTCCAAGGTCATATTTTAGAGATCATCACATAAGACTAGAGAGAAGAACAAGACTCAGTGACTTTTCCTGACACTTGCACCAACTCATCCTGTGATTTCTAGACAGCGAGCGGCTGGAGCACTGTGTGATAATATGTAAGGATCTCATCGTGCAGAGAGAAAACAAGTTGGTTTAAAAGCCCATTGAGGATTTTACTAGGGATTATGTTACTGCAGCAAAAATTGCTCAGTTGTCTTTTCCTTCTTTATCAGCTCCCCTATCCTATGAACTCTAGCTGTGCAAGGAGCATCTGTAATCCTAAAGGAAGGAATAAACACAGACTGCATTGGCTCTGATCCTTCCTAAATTCAGATTCAGTGACCTTGCTAATGTTCTTGGGTTAGGCCCACTTCCTTCAAGGCCTGAGAAGCAAGAAAAGGGGAGATGGCCACAGCTTGTTTCAGCCAAATGCAATCTGACTTTGAAAAAGCATAACTATTTGAATAGCTAATGTACACCATTAACTACATCAGTAATAGCTCATGGGACAAATTCTCATGAAAAAACTATTTACAAACCAGCTGAACCAAATTTCTGAAAATGGATTTTTGCAGGAACATGATCAAAAAGAAGAAAAAATATCTTCTTTATTGAAGTATTAATAATAAAATTATTTTTTTCAATACTTCTAATAAAAGTAACAATAATGTTATCAGGAGAGTCTTTGAAGTAAAAAACATGAAAAATTCTGCAGATGAGGGTAGGAAAAAAAGCATGTTGCAACCTATAAATCACAAATTATTGCAACATTTTATAATATGGTATTTTTACATTCATTTGCATTAAATAATGTGAATGAAGATGTAGACACTGATCATGAGGATTTATCATTTCTGTCACAAAAAGTGTATCATAATTAGCAGTCTTGATAAAAACTCTTGGTTACAGATGCCAGATTCAAAAGGGTATTCCTATACACCTGCCAGATGTAGTAACTGTCCTTTAACAGCAGTGGCTTGCAGTTCACTTTGTATGATGAGCACAACGATGAGACTAAACACTAGGGATATCAATACCTAACAATGTGACCTACATTACCTACCAAATATTATTACAGCAATTTCTAATAAATACACTAATTATCTGACAAAGGTCCTTGCAAATCATGAGTGCAATATATTCTTACAAGTTTGACTTACAAAGATTTAAATGTACTTGAGCACTGCTTGTATGAAGATAGCCCCATTTAACAGTAGAGGGATTTGGGGTTTGTTGTTTGGGGTTTTTTTTAAACTAGTTACTAGACGTAAGTGATGGGACCTTGTTATTGCTAGTTCATTTATGTGCACAACATACACCATCCTTTCAGGGAATTTAATGAACCATGCAGAAGGAGGAAAAGAAAATATCAAAGGAGTTAGTGACCCTTGCCCCTAAAGTAAATTGTAAAGCCTTCCTAGAATTTTTGCCGAAGCATCTTTCTATATTTGCAATGTATCTATGCTAGAAGTCGACTGGTTATCAACAAAACAAAATTGATGTTCAACTTGGGAAAGCTGATTGAGGTGTCAAATGTCCACAGGTTTAGAGAACAATTTAATCAATACAAGAGGTGTAGGGCATGCAGTTTGTATTGCTGTTACTTGTCTCCTTTGAAGCTTTGTTGTTTATTTACAGAAGATTGGAAAGCTCCTCTGCATTTGAACCGACAACCAACCCACTGAAGTTCCCACATTAAGGTCAGATGCCACCTGAAGAAGAACTTCAGAGGGCTCCATCATCCTTCTCCTCTTTTTTGCAGGAAATAGCTTCAACATGCTTTAAACAAAAAGAAAACTACTCATCATTCCAACACAGAGCTCTAGATCCAAAATACCAGAATTTAGAAGTCTGGATCCAGATTTTGCCTTCTTGGATATGTCATTCTTCATTGCAAGCAGGAATAAATTGGACAATGGTAACATCAACTATTTGCCTAATTTTAGTTTTCAAGTATTTAAGCCCCATTGTTGAATCAAAAAGACAGTTGTTTTTCTTAGGACAATCTTTATAATACCCCAGTAGCCAGCTTGTGCAAATAGCATATTTCCACTGACTTAGATAAATAGTTGTAAGTGAAAATAGATCATATCACTTTGCACAGCAGTTTTGATTTACTCAAGCTGAGAATTTGAATGCAAAGAGTAATTTGGAGGTTAGGTTATTTCAATTTTTTTAACCTCTACTTATTTCCCTGCCGTTATTTGTGGTACAACCTACTAATATTAAAGGGCTGTATTTTCAACTTAATTTCTAGAGTTTCCTTCAATAAAATTGCCTATACTTACTGAAAATGTTGGGGGAGATGTAAATGCTTCACTTTTAGTAATCATTTTATAAAATGAAAACCCTTCTTCAGCATTGTACTTTGCCAGGAGACTAAATGTAACAATAGAACCAGACTGAAGGAAAAACTTTAATTAAAGGCAGAAAAATACTCTGACATTATAATTAGTCAAATCTAAACCTCATAGAGCAATGACAGGACTCTTCAGGTAACAAAAACATTGCCTTAATTTATGTTAACATGCTGTAAAATGCAGAGACATGCTGAAGAACCCAACAAATTTGGCTCTAATTTTCACTCTGACTGATACAGTAATTTGGATAAGTGGAGCTGTTATCTCCCAACAGAAAAATCAGGCACTTTGAAACCAGAGGAAGAGTGTAGAAGTGGAAGCAGGACACAGCTGTGCTCCTCATACCTCAGTACTCAGGATGATCCATGTCTACAGAAAACAAAACGAAAAAAAATAACCATAAACTCCAACCTAAAACCTATTTTTCTATCCAAAATCTGACATTTTATGTGAAATTGTTTCCCTTGTTATATGTCATTAAAAACCAAGTAATGCTGAGAGGTATCTCATTGTTTTGGGGAAGAAATAAAGAAATTGATGTCAGCAACACTGCACTCTTCAGAAGGGCTCAAATTATCAGTTACTAGAGTAAGAAATACATAAAAAGTGAGTAACATGAGACTGCAAATTTACAGTTTTTAATGAGCTCCACCACGGGAAAGTGGGTGGCTATTTCATGCCAAACTGGAACTCTGTCACTAGCAAATAGCAGTGGCTTGGGACCATCCTTTCCAAGCCCAGCTGCACATGGGCTCCAGGGTGGAGGGGCTAAGCCCTGGGCTAGAAAGAGAGACAACCTCCAGAGTGGCAGGACTTCACAAATGTCACTTATTTAAGATTACAAACAGAAGGGGCCCTATTATGCTCCACTGCAACTGCATCTGAAATACTGCTTGGCTCACTGGGCACCTCATCTCACAATAACCACATACAGGAAATTGAGAAGGGACAGGAGGAGGTAACAAAAGATCAGAGGTGTGACATTGTTTCCACTTTGGGAAAGAGACAAAACCTGGAGAACAGGGCAATAAAAATGTATTAAAGAAATCACGAGTAACATGGAGAAGAGGCGAGGAATACAAGGATGGGTTGCCCAGAGAAGCTACTTTTCAGACTTAAAGCCAGCAAATGAGCTTTCTCAGGAAAAGCCCAGCTAGGCTGTGCAGCTCACACCACCCAACACTTTGGTAGTCAGAAGTATGAACAGCTGCAAAACAGATCACAGAGGAAGGATCCAGTGATTACTGTGAAGATTAATAGCCTAGATGCAACCTTGATCTCAGAGCCACTAAGCCATTTATTGCCAGGAACTGGGTAAATAAGCAGCACAGCAGGACTGCTCTAGACTGGTGCTTTTCATATTCAATATGTATTCAGGTTTATACATATAACAACACGGTTTATTTAAGGGAATTTTAACAAGAAATTCTACCTAGATCTTTCCCAGGAAAAGCTGATCAAAAAAGGTTATGTTCCTATAAACACTTTTGTTTTGACAAAACTGGCTCTTTCCACCTAGGTGTTAAAAAAAAGAACATCCAACCAGTTCTTACACTCTGTGTGGCAATTCTCTCCTGTGCTACTTCAAACCTGGAAACATCCCAGTCAAACCAAAGAAGATACTGCAAAGTTCATAAAAGAAGCTGCTCACTGAGTCACTGTGTGCACAGGAGCTATATACAAGGTGAGCGCTCAGTTACATCTCCTGCTGACCAAAATACATTACATCTTGAGTTGGAAGCTTTAAATAATGAGATGAACATTCAGCTTGTACTAAAATAGATTTTTAGAAGAAATTTAATCTAAATCACTTCAAAAACAACAGTCACCCTCTTTCCCTGCCCTAGTTTTACCCTCTGTCACAGTGGCAAAACAAACACAACAAGAGAAAGAAAAGATACTGTGATACTGTGTAAGAATTTTCATTGTTTTACACAAAGTAGTTTAAATACTATTTTTCAGTCCTGCTGTCAGCCACAACAGCAGTTGATGTGGTTTATTAGAAACAGAGGGAACTTGCCAATTTAAGGCAGAGGTTTCAAGAAATAACAATTATACATATATATGTGTGTGTGTGTGTGCGCATATATATATAGGTATATAATGTCCTTAAACAGCTGGTGATATTCCAGTAGACAGCCTTATGTATGTTTATGAACAGAAAATAGCAAAAAGTCTCCTTTAGAAATTACAGATGCGACAGGGTTAAAAAGCCTTCCTGTCTCTACTTGGAACAATTCTAAAATCAGAAAAGAAGGAATGAAGGAGGTAGAATGAGGAAAGTTCACCTAAGAGCACAAATCAAGCAATCATTCCTTTGGAGCACAGTTATTTTTGAAGTTACCATATAGTTTTTCTTAATGTTAAAGGATTCTTAAGATCAACATCTAAGATTTTAAAGGCTTTAAGATCTTATTTTTAACAGTGACTCATCACATCAATGAGCTGAAATACAGATCTGTGTCTAAGATCAAAGAAGACACATCACAACCCAAATACAATTTAAACTTACAGTTTGCCAGTGTACCACCTCCAAGATATGAGCACATTTTTTACAAAACTATTAGGAGTTCCTCAGTGTGCACCGTGGTGAGATCAGCAAGAATGTGTCAAAGTTAAGAGAATATGCTCAACAGCATACCAAGTCCTCTTCATATTTTTTCTTTCTTTGCACATAATTCTCCTTTATTTATGCACTTAAAACAAGACCAGAAATTAATATTGACAGCAAAATAGCTTACCTTGATCTTGAAAATGTCCCCTCTTTTATACGAGAGAAATGCCATAAAATTTAGACAAACTACAGGAAGAGAAATATCCCATATTTTTCAGAGAAAAATGCTAATTTCCATTCCCAGTTGTGCTGAGACAGTGCCAGCGATTGGCTCCATATGTTTCAGCAATTGGAGTCATATTAACATTCTTACAGTTCTTTTGCTTTCGCATGCTTTGTCTTGTTTGCATTTGTGCAAACCCGGTAAATCCAGCATTTTTTAACACCCTCCCCTCAAAATAAAGATCAATTCAGTTTCTGACTGCAGTGGTTTCTCTGTCCCAATCCCAACAATGGTGATTTCTCCAGACAATGCAGGGAGGTAGAATGAAACCCATACCCAGCTTCCAAAATATATTCATTTTTTTAGGAAACTGTGGTTGAATGCATAGCAACATGCAAAGATCACTTTTAAAGGAAGAGCATCCTGGCTTCTTGTTACAGCAAAATGTCAATAGATTCTACTTGCATTTTGCCTTGGAAAAAAAAAAAAAAAAGGCAAGCAGAAGTTTTCATCCTGAGCCAGTGACAAATGAGCAGTAAAACGCTAGTTGGGCTGAGACAAAGCAGACTAACTTAATAACTGTAATTTTCATCAGCACTGGAAAATGAGTTGTACGATGGAAAACTCACATTCCAATGCATAACACTGGCAAATACATTTTTCCAAGACAACCTGTTTTTCTAATGCTGCTGACCACAAAGTCATCCAAGTGCATGGCTGTCTTCGGAGGGAGCTAGATGTGCTTAAGATGAGTGAAACTACCACAGCAGGAATTTTACATAAAGGGTTTGCCAAAGTTTATGCTTCATCATAAAAAGTACAGGAGGATACTAACTGGGAGTGAATGCAATAGTTCTCTTTCAAACAATATTACTAAAAGTCAGTGAGTCAAATCACAAATCTTCTGTCACAATAAATCTCCTACTGAAGTTAGTGCTGGGAGCAGGGAGGTAAGTAAGAGCAGAGCATCGAAGAGAGGAAATACTGCTTTCTTGGATTTTACTGCATAGCCGCTTATAGGATGGTAGATCATATCCCCACTCCTAAGTAAAAGATGAAACACCATCATAAAACAGTCTGGCATGAAACAAGTGCTTGTGGT
This sequence comes from Cyanistes caeruleus, assembly GCF_971803275.1. NCBI lineage: Eukaryota > Metazoa > Chordata > Aves > Passeriformes > Paridae > Cyanistes > Cyanistes caeruleus. The sequence continues at coordinate 112,661,496 of NC_141701.1, forward strand.
ATTGCTGGTACGGGGTTTTTCAATTTTAAAATCTGACAAAACCCAAATCTGATTCAGATTCCTATTAATTTAAAACAAAAATTCTTGTGTGACTTCCAACCAGCAATTTCTCAAACCAAAGCTTTGAAGTGCCACCTAACCAGCAATAAAGGGGGCGTCTATGCTATGGAAACACAGGGGAATTCAGAAAATTCCTTTCAAGGACAGTGGAATTTTTAGGACTGTGCTCCATTTAGAAATACCAAGCATTTTCAAAGCAGTAAAGAGAAGAAAAGAAAATAAAAAAGCCCCTCAAACTGAAAGCAGAAACCTTCTCCTAGCCAAACTACAGATTATGGATAGTCTTTCTGACATGCATTTCATGGTATTTACAGAACTTAAATAATGAATCTCGCAAGACACTGGTGACTGAGATCTTGCTGCAGCAAAGCCTTTAAAACATCTACTTTAATGTAAGTCAAGTGGAGGGAATGAGTTTTGAGCATGCCTCAAAGATTACTCTGATTATAAAGTCATGAGGATATGTCAAAGGAACAAAGTAAAACAAAAGACACTAAAACTAATCAGATGATATTTATGAAACACACACTTTCAGGACTAAAGTAATTTCTTTATAAAACAAACCAGGGAATAGTCAGAAAAGAGGAAGAAAATCACACTAAAATTGTGAAGGAAAATAACTGACAACTAAATGCAGCTGAATCACTGAGGAAGAAAACATAACAATTACTCTTACATTCAACAGATCTTCTTCCCCCCTGCCTCCAAAATGGGCTGACAGAAAATCTGCAGACGTAAATTATAGTGCCACATTTGTCAAATGCCATTTTGAAATCTTAAAAAACTATTCAAGTTCTGTTGGTTGTGAGAAGTGCCATTGCAGATTCTTCCCAACAAAACACATTTGGGTTAAAATCAAAATCAAGATTATGCAGAAGCATTAAACAATGTTGGCAAACTGACTGTCTACAATCAAGGAAAAACATATATAAGTAATCCTTATTGTCACGTTCTTGTACTGAATCAGGAATGAAGTCTCCACTATCTTTAATTTCTAAAATCTCAAATTCTATTATTTGAACACGAAAGGAAATACTTACTTCAACCAAGACACTTTGTAGTTTTAGAACATCTGAGGAAGATGAGCCATATTTTGCACAACCATATCCATCCTCAGTGGGGAAACAAGGGTGGAGAAAGTTTGAACAATTTGTAATGGAGCAGTGTGACCTTGAGTTAGAACAGAATTTAATCTTCAGTCCCCTGAGGCCCTAAATCAAAGACTGTGGTGCCTTCCAGTGCTTTACTCTTCAACTTATACATTTGGCATGAGGGCAAACACAGAATCCACACAACCCTTGGCCGCTTAAATACAGGATGCAGTAGTATTACCATTTGTCTCTGAGGTCTTTGAAGACTGTCATGGTTTTAAAGCAGTAACTAAAAAAATCACTAGAAAACTTACATATTTCTTGCTGTGAGATATGGATTAGAACAAGAGCAAAACAGGCTTAAAACTTAAAAGGAACAAAGAAAGTTTATTAACAGAAACTACAAGAAAAAGAAACCAGACTATAACTTCCAGAAACCCTTTTTCCCCACTACCCAACCATTCTCTTGTTCACATGGTAACATAGAGACAAAAAAAACCTGGTGGTTACAACAGTCTCAATTTTGCTACAGTCTTTTCATCAGTCTTTGTATAGAAAAAGAAGTCCTCTTCTGCTAATCTATAGAGTTTTTTCACAAGAAAACTATTTTCTCCATGGCTTTCTATTTCTCTGATGCCAGCTGTCTGGAAACTCTGCCATCAGTTCTCTCCTCCCATTTCACAGCACTCTGAGATGTATTTTCTGGGCCATGAAGTCCAGGGGTGTCATTTTAAGGCTGAGTTATTCAAAGGCAAAGGTTCTCTTCATCTGTTTTTGCGAGCTTCTCTAGAAACAGAAGTTTTCTCTTTGCCTCTTAAAGGCCACAAATCTTCCACTATTACTTCTCTTTTTCTGTTCCAGCATCTCATAGGATTACAACTACTTCACCATTTGCTTAAATCTACACTTTGAAACACTCTATTCCCCCCAAAATACTCTTTCATGAATTAAAGGAGTTTTTTAGAGCACTACTGCCCATTTCCATAGTTTTACCAAAAGAATATTTCAGCTTATTAAAGCATCTCCTTATTTCTCTCCTCCGTCTCAAGCTTAATTCCTTTCTTCACTGTATTTGGTAGTTTATGTTGTCTCATTACATGTTGATCACTCTCTCTCTTCCCCTCTCCCTGAAAAAAAGGATTAATCTGCAAGTCTCATCTGGGTAGTGAAAGGGTAAAAATCTTGCCCAGGTTTTGTGGCTGGTTCTGTGATCTCTGCCGGAGCAGCGGCTGGAGCTGTCTAGGATGGAAGATTTATTTCATGGCTGCTCTGGAGGAGCATGGCCACTGTCTCAGCACGCTGCAGGTCAATGGCTTTCCCTCTCTTTACTCGGCAGTCTCTGGTGAAACCCAGCAGTGGCAGAAACTGCAGCCGAGCCAGGGACCGGCCTGACCCGGCCTGGGCCTGCTCCCCGCCCCACCCTGCCCTCCACGGCCTTGTCCAGCCTGGTGGGGCGGGGAGGAGGCTGAACTGCAGCCCTATTACCTCTTCAGAAGCCAGAAACCAAAAAAAGAAATTCCTGGGCTTAGGCCTTAAAGTGGTGTTCACAAGTTGATCTCACTTTTTAATGGGCAAAACCACTGTCAATTCTCAGAAATGGCCAGTTATTGGCCAGGAGAAAAACTCCCATCAGCCTCCAGCAGTTTCAACTTTCCTAGCTCTCAAAACCAGCCTTAAAGGTGCAGAACTTAATATATAACATAAACCAGGCAATTGGAGATACCGGTATCGTAAAGTCACCCCAGGACAAAAACCTTTGTTGAACCTCCTCATCTCTCACTTTCAGTGAAAGGAATTTGAAGCAAGGTAGGGGTCAACCTCTTCTACCAGGCTACTAGTGACAGTGACAAGAGGACACAGCCTCAGGCTGTTCCAGGGGAGGTTCAGGTTGGGCATTAGGAATAATTTCTTCATGAAAAGGTTTCCAAGCATTGTAACAGGCTGCCCAGGGAGATAGTAGTCACCATCCCTAGAGGTGGTCAAGAAATTACGGGACACATTGTGCCCGTGGTCTAGTTGACAAGATGAAGACTGGTTAAATGTTGGACTTCATGATTCTGGTGGTCTTTTCCAACCTAAATGATTCTGCGATTTCCTATGGGATAACATCTCATATTTGTGTATCCATTATGTATATGGTGTATCCATTTTTTTCCTGTGTCCAGTAAGCACTTACAAGCTGAAGGACAAGTCACTATTGTGCACAGGGGTTCCCACACCAATTGTAAAAGGTGGCAGGTAGGTTTTTCCACTTGATCACACCCACAGACATTACTTGGCAAAACAGATAATGAAGTAAAGCAACTGGGTGACAGTAAATAACTGCTAAGGTGAACTCAGAGTCCTTTTGTTTTGCAAACGATACTGTATGCCTTTAATTACGGGCAAGGAGAAACAAGAGTACCTCCAAAGCAGATACCTGGAAAAGCAGAACACAACAGTGCCAGAACACTTCTCACTGGCAAAAGGATGATGAACAAGAGGGAGATACAAAATGCTCAGACATAATACTGCCTCAAATACTCAGCTAACCAATAAGTTTGCCTCCCTAACATGAACACTTGATCAAGTGCAAATATCTTGAGAAACAGAAGGCTTTACTACTTTCAGCACAGATGTAAAAAATGTTGGTATATTTCCGTATGAAATAAGTAAAGGAACAATAAGCCATCTTCTATGTTTGTAAGAGATCAACTATCCTGATTATGAAGGCAACAACATGAGGCTTAGCTTTTGCAGGCTTTTTAACTTAATTTCTTATCACCCTTGTTGATAGCAGCATCCCTTTTGTTTATATTTTTTAATTAACAAATAATCACACTGTTTCAGAAATCTGAAAGAAAGGGACTTCCACCCGGGGGTGAGATACAGCTGTGTTTACAACAAAGTCATTAGGACTTTTCTGTCAGTAGCTAACAGATCTCTTCAAGACTCAGTGGTCTGGCAGTCTGGACACGCTACAGCAAAAACTGAGCCATGAAAGGCCAAGCTCAGAGACTTCATTAATCTGTTTGGGCACCACAGAGACCTGCCAGAATAGAGCCACACCTAATTTTCACGGTACAGCTCCAAGGAAATGGCTCTTTTAGGAGAAAAATTATCACAGCAGGGGATCAGAGTGACAGCAGGAGACTCCCTTCTGTGTGAGCAACAGCTTTGTGAGTGGATCCAGCTTTTTGCTGTTGAATGTACCTGATTTCTCTAATGGACAACATGGAGAGTGGAGAGATTCTCCCTGCCACAATTCCCCCCTGTATAGCTCACCCCAAGCAAGTAATCTGGCCACAGTTACCATGAAGAACTAAATTCAAAAAGCAAATGCTATATTTTGGTCTGCACACATAAATATTAATGATCTCTGACCGACAATCACTTCTTAACGCCAATGTAAGAGGAGCACGCAATGTTGTTGTTAAGCTGATACATCATGCAGCTTCAATTTCCAAACTGGAGATGCTGACTAAATGGTCAATTTCATACACTCCTACAGGAAGCCAAATTATTCATTCAGAATGCCTAATTTTTATACATATTTGTATTCAAAATCTGTTGTCACCTGTTTGCATGAGTTGCAAAATGAAAGCTTCTACTTTCTCTGTTTTCTATTTAAACATTAATTTTTTCCACACAGCAGAATGTATCTCTTCACTGCTTCCACAAAAATCTTGTCAACAACCCACAATTAATGATACCATGAATTATTTCACTGAGATTAAATAATACCATGCGCCTCAACAACATTTTAAATAAATGTCCTCCACTCAGCACAAGAGGGAAGAGTGAGTAAGGCCAGCATCTGCTAAACCACCAGAATTTCCACACCATCCCTATTGGAAATACTTACCAGTTCTAATGAGATTTAGCAGAAGGCATCCCATGGAAAAAGAGGACAGCAGCTGGCAGAAAGGCTGCTTATGTTCCCTACAGGAGTTTGTGCATGCTCCCATTTGTCAGGGTCACTTCAAAGGCTTTGCTTCCTACTTTTTGGGAAAGAAGGCATACAAAAGGGACTGTGAAGGACCACTTCACTGCCTCTTTACCTCATTTCACTAATAGCTACTATGAAGGGCACTGGGGATTAGGAGTGGAATTATGATAACCTGTTACATACCCTCTCATCCAATGCCACTTGCCAAGGCTCCACACCCAGGTTGTGCAAAGTGTTGTCACACTCAGGGACACACACAGTTCAACCTCTGCCTTCTTTTCCCACCTCCTACACTTCAGGAACATAGAACAAAAGGTGCCTTGAACAAAAAGTTCTCAAGATTAACATTTTCAATGTAGCTACCTATTTAATTGACTTTTCTGGAGGATCTGTGTAACTTCAGTTCCTGTTGGGGAGGAGGTAGGGGTAGCTATATGAGAATTCCAGCCCTAAATGCAAAGAGGAAAACTGGTATTTTAAACATGTAGATTCATATGAAACTAAATCAAATTACTAACTTTGCTGTCCCCAGAGTTCCTTCAACTCCCACAAGCCCAAAAGAGAAGGTTATTTTTCAGCTGAAAGATCTCAGGACCCTAAAACTCACCTTCTGGGTCTATCACATTTCATACAGGCCATTTCAGAATGGGTTAACATTTCCAACATGCCTCTGTCTTGTCTCATTGAACTGAGTGGTTCATGGAAGTCTCTCTTGAGGTTTGTGTAGGGAGTTCGGAACAGCAGAATTGTGATTCCAGTTGACACTTCTTGTGAAGAAAGGGTAATGCAAAGCTATACACTTGCAAGAAATCTACAAGGCTTTATTTAAAAAGAAAGAAAAGTATTTTAAACATCTAAAGCATCTACTTCTAGAGTATCTGGGGACTCAGTCACAGGTCACTTCCTAAAGTCACACCAAAAACTGAACATCTGTTTTTGAGGACCCCAAGTGGCTCCCAAGCCCACTGTGACTCCCACTTATGTAGCAGTTCACGTGCAAACTTCAAAATCATTTAAGAACATGTAAAACCTTTTGCTTTTTTAATATTTAGAGAAGGAGAAGCACAGGACTTGACAGAGACTTTGCACAAGGACAAACAACTTGAACAGCCAAGGGAAGGACAGAACTCAGGTGCTTTATTCCTAATAAACTGCCTGGCTCTCTAAATCATTTTTTATATTGCCATTTCCTAAGTACACTGTGGCAGAGCAAACTCATTAATTTACTAACAACTGTTAGTAAACATTTTCCTGTAACATTTCCCCAGTTACCAGCTAATGTTTCATTTGAAAACTGAAGCTTTTATTGACGAAGCCATTTAAAATGTAAAATGAATCATGCAGACCTGCAAACAGGAGGGGAAAAGTAATCTACTGAAGAATTATACAGGGATGTTTCCAAACATGAGAGGGAAGGGCTGAGGAGACCTTGCCTGGCAAGACAAGTGGGAAAGGAGAGCTATCACCTTTAGCTGGCAGCAGCTGTTTTAACCTGCTTGACCCACTGGAATGTACGTGCTAGGGCCATGCCTCGCTGGGGCTCTGGCATCGGGACCATGGCAGCTTTCCTGTGGGCAGGAAGCTAACTCACATTTTTGTTATGCTATCCTGAAAGAAGTTACCATGGAGACTGGCATGAAAATGGCAATAGACCAGCGAGATAGAGATGGAAAGCTCCAGGGACACTGAGTCTGAGGTCTCAAACTCCTCAGGCCAGGCGCTGGGCTTTCCCTGCCCACAAAGTTCATCTCCATCCTCCCCTAGCAGCAGCCTATCAAAGAAGGTTTGATGGAGTAGGCAAATGCCAGCCATTAAAAGTAATCTATCACAGCTCATGAACACCTAGTTAACATACATGAGATTGCTTAAGATGTATTTGTGTGTGCAAAGGCTGTTAAAAGCAGTATTAAAATGGCACAGTAAAGGTTGGTGTTTATTTCCCAGGACAAAGCACAGAATGCAAATGGCTTTCCAGAAGAGTGTCTTGTCTTGGGGTTTTATTGAAGCAAAATAACATTGATCAAATACTGTTCTCTGATTCCCTATATGCAATGATCTTTCAAGAGAATTAAGAAAAAAATCTTATTTTTAATGGAATAATAATAACTCAATTGTTTCACATTTCTGGTTACTATGGTACATTTTGAGAAGTTCCAGTGGGAGCATCAAGAGTCACCCTTTCTCAGAGAAGGACCTGAAGGACTAAGGAATACTTTAACCAAACCATAACATGCACAAGGTAGGGAGGAGGAGAAAGGCAGGAGATTCCATTCCTGCCCAGAGATACTGGGAGCCTGCAGTGATGGGTGAGGGCTCTGGTATGCAGAACACATTGAACCTGAGGTCTGAAATATGTTCTCCATCCTGTTCTGTTTGCACACTGCTCTTTAGAAAACATTTACATAAAATTCAACGCTTAAGTCTCTGACCAGGACAACAATAAAACCTGTGCAAAAATAGAATAAAAGAAGGCTCAGGATGAGAGGAACTTCCCCATTCATGGTTTCTGGGGGATTTTTCCTGTGTGCTTTTTCTTTTCTTTTTTTTCCCTAGATGAAGGCAGAGCTGATAAAGCACAGGCTCCCCACCGCTGAGTTTAGCCAATGAACGCAACAGGATTCCAACACACATTTCTGCTTTTCAGACCCATTGTGAACTTTATGGACCATGTTCTTCCTCCATCCACAGGCAAATGCTTCAGGAGTGATTCACAAGCCCTGCCACTCAGTACCAAAACATGCTCCCCTGAGCTGGTTAATTTAAGACTGGAATTAGTCTCTTTGTGCTGACAACCTTTTTATGAAGGCAGCATAATCCCACAGAGCACTTACTGCAAGCATTTCAAATCCTGAAGTTTTATAGTGTTACTTTTTACAACATATGTGTATATTTGAAAGGTTTCTTTGATACATTCCTTTACAGCAGTACAAAGCATAAAATACAACCCACAGAGCTTCCAACTTATTGACATTGCTCCTTGCATTTGCATACATAATGGCAATGTCATCTAAATTGTTTTGAAGTACAATTTACTGCCTTAAATAAAATGTTGATTTTTAAAATATATTTCCGATTTTACTTTTTGCACCACAGTGCAAAAAAAGTAGTTTAGTCTAGACAAAAATGGTTGTTTAATCCAGTAATTTCTCTATAAACCACTGAAATAATGCCATCTATTACTGCATATGTGTCTCTGGAAAAACGAAGAGAATTTCTGACATTCTGGAGATACTAAGAAAGCCATAAGTGACATGCAAGTATTCTCCATAGAAAGTTTTGAGGTCACACAAGGAAACTAAAGTATTTTAACATACTGAATAGCTTAAGTTTGCATTTTATGACACTGAATAACGATACATACCCAGCAGTTTTACATGTCTACCTTAATTCCTCTTAAAAGTCTCTTTAGCAGCATAATAAATGCTATATGCCTGCTATGGCGGGGCTGGTCCTGAGAGTGCTGACAGAAACCCATCAGTCACAGCTCCTGGGAACACACCTCTTCCATTTTAGAAAGCAGCTTCACATATGACATTACTCAGACAGCAATGCAGGAAGCAAGTCATGGGGTGGGAGATGCTAAAGGACACCAAAGCTACTTCTACTCCTTTTGCCCCAAAAGAAATTATGCTGAGACTGTAAAATATGTTTAAAAAGAAAAAAAAAAAAACTCCTACTTGTTCTCATCCTATACCTTAAATCTTCAACTCAATGTACCCCAAAAGCTGCAATTTCAACTGCTTATCCAGTAAAGAAGAAAAGATGGACAAGTCTTTCCTGTGTAGCAAAGGGCATCATACAGTCTGCAAGCAAGTTGAAGACCTGATAATTCACTACATCCAGCTTCCAAGGAGAAAAACATGCCAAGGAAAGTGGGGAGTGGGAAGGCAAATATCTCATATTTCAAGATTACAAAGAGTCCTTTCTATTCTGAGCAGTCCAAACCAAGGCAAACTTTTTCAAACCAGAGAAAACCAAAAAGTGTGATTAAAAGTGTACTTATGAACCTATGAAAAAAATTATATATATATACACATATATATATATAACCAGCCCACTTCTTTACAATAAGATAATTTTATACCTGATTTTCTGGAAAGGCCAAAATAAAAACAAAAGGGTGAGAAAGGCACACCCAGCCATGCTATGAGTTCACCATGTGCTCCTCTGAACACCCATACAACAGTGTTGTCTCCTTTAAATCCACACTTAGTTGCAACTTTCCTCTACAAAAACATCAATGCTGATACTTTAGATATTCCTCTTTCCTGCTTTTCCAATAGACTTTTTCTGATTAATAACTTCTTGTTACAAAAAAGAGGGGAAAGAAGATAAAAAATCCCTTGAAATCAGAGACCCTTAAGATCTTAGAATTAACAGCAAGTGTGATAATTGATCACAAATTACCCTGAGAAGTGACTGCTGACCTTTGGCTAGGCTCTCCACTACTGCCACTCACTTTATGGTATTTTATAACCCCAGTAAGCACCTGTCAAACATATTAGCAGGGCCTTGGCTCACTACCTTCAAGAAGGTCACAAATTTTGAAAAGTAGGTGTTATAATTATTCATTTTTTCTGTGTATACACACACCAGTGCATGTTTTAACACTATCCTGTCTGGCACTCCTGCAGATGTTATTTGGGACCATTCAAGACTGACTAGCGCACCTCAGACGTTGTATCACTGAAAAGGCATTTGGATGAGGGACATGTTGCAACTGCAATAGAGTAATTATTATGCCCAAAGAATTCCTTCTACCTTCTTTTATTCACTCCCCAAATCTATTTCAGGAACTATGGAACTATTCCTATCCCTCTGACTCTCAAGCATCAATGCATGTGCTGCTGTAGGCAGAATACAATGGCAATGAAAAAAAGTATCACCATAGCAAAAATGCCTCTTCATGAGAAAAAAAAAACAGGCAGACATAGTTTTGTTCACAAGAATTTACATATTAAAAGCTGTATTTATCAATATTTGATTTAAACGTCTGTGCCTGCACATTTATTGAACAAAGCCAGATGGGTGCAGGCAGCTGCACATCTGTATTCATTAATAGAAAGGAAGAGAGATATTCACAGTCAGACACAGCAACAAATAACAGAATGAAAAATGTTTGGCTGAATTGTAAGCATTTTACCTCTGTTCATCAAGAAAACGTGGAGTCTTCCTCAGGCCTACGTTCATCTTTAACTTTAAGGACCAAAGTACTTAGGAGAGTAGCTGACGCAATCAGTAGAGAGAAATGCTTGCAAAGGTGCTACACCCCACTTAAAACATGATTAAGTTAACCTCTCCTCCTTGGCCACACAGGGAAGCTACTGTTCCTCAGTCAGACAATAAATTTCAGCCTCAATATTTAACTGCCAAGAATAAATTTGTGTTTATGTGAACTCAAATGATGAAATGCCTTTTATGGAGTGGGCTTACATTATCACAAATACAATTAAGTTTTCAAGGATGTTCTTAGCATAAAGGATTGAAGTAAAAACTTCTATTTGTCCTTAAAATTGAAGGCTAAAGTTCACTTTCTGACTGAAGCTGACTGCACCACCAATTTGAACATGACTTGTGATGGAAAAAGATGTACAACCCAACTTCTCTTGGAATGTGCACTGATGGAATCAAGGCAAAGTATCTTCTGCAGGAAGTCATCAGTTCACAGGTAAGGCCAACTGTTTAGGACAACCTATTTTTAGTTATCAAACAAATAACCTTTAGGCATGCAAAACAGCCATCAGTCTGATACCTACCATAAACAGGAAAGGGCAACTGCACACGTTTGGAGCACCTAAAGACGTAAATCTAAAGTCCCACAGTTTCCAAGAAACACAGTTGTGGAATTAAAACTATCCATGAAGCTCCTCCTAATTGCTAAGCATGCCAGGTATGCAAATTTTCAAATTAAAGATGTTTTCTTGATTAAGTGGGAGCTGAGTCCTTCACAAAAATTAATGGTTTCATAGGTGCTGATCACTCATAAAGCTTATGGCATTCTCTTAAGACTGTGGGCTGAGGAAGTCAAGTGCACTAAATGCAAAAATAAACAAATTCATTATTAGGAGAGAGCGCTGTCACAGGCAGTGCATTTTAGCTCTGACAGACCTTTTTCATGGGGAAGACAAGGGAATGGAGAGGAAGCAACTGATCTGTTCTGCCAGCATAATGCAATTCAAAAATGAGCCTTGCATAAAACTGAAGGCATTTTGAGGGAAGGTCTTCTCATTTGGATCCTCCTTACAGTACTTGCACATATTTCCAGATGAAATGGGATAATGTGACCTCAGCGTGGGACTTAGAGATAACACAGGACCAGTGAGAGATATGTCATCTGCCTTTGCACTCAAAAATACATCTTCTGGATAAATTACTGAGATTATAGAGCCCAAACCATGCATGGTTTACTCTGAGCGAGAAGAAAACTATGCCTTTCAGTCTAGGTCACTACCACTGATAGCACTCATACACAACAATGTAACTAGATACTATGCTGTGTGCAACAGAACTTAAAATTAAACACTGACATAATCATGGAGTTTAGATCATAACAGTCTCCTGCCAGTCTACAATATTATGCTTAAATCTGCCAGTAGAACATGGAACAACATAAATATTGCATCAGTGCTTTGGAGCTTACAGTATGTTACAACTTCGCTTCACAAAGAATATATTTCATGTACTCTCCAATGGAAGCTAATATTAATTCAGCAACTCACTGAAGTGCTTTATGCAGAATAAAGGCAAATACCTTAATGCCAGAAGGAAGAAGTTATTTCTTATAACAGGTTACGGAATAAAGCCTTGCAGCTTCCTACTTTTGGTGTGGTAGGAAGGACGCAGTGAAAATGGTGTCACAGCTCCAGCACTGGGCAGCAGGGACTGAGCATGCAGTGCAGACGTGGGAAGTGCTGTGCTTTGCATCCAAGAACACTATCTCTGCAGAAAAGCCTTAGCTACTTATCATGGTTGTTAATCACCACTTCTGGGAAAACAACAATGTGACAGGAAAAGCTTCAGTTTTGTTCCAAAATCCTCAATGCAAAAAAAAAAAAAATATATTTTTAAAACAACCGCTTTTTAATTATTTTTCTATGTCTCAGAAATGAAACAAAGACAGAAGCCCTGCTGATACCCCACACCGCATGAGAGCACACATCTAATTTTGCAGGGAAGGTCACTTCCACGTGTGGCATAAGTTATGCACAGAGTCATGACCTGCATCAGCTTCCCAGAGCCACCTAGGCAGGCTGCACACTGCAGCACTGGGGCTGGGCAGGCTCCTCCTGCCTCCAGAAGCTCTGCTGGTCCCTCAGGGCTGCTCTGCCCACCGAGGGTACACGTGTCCTTGTGTGCACTGCGCACTCCTTCCCTACACCAGCTCTGCTGCAGCAGTCTGCTGAAATCTTCACCCAGCCCTCGATTCTGCCCAAGTTTTAAACAGGCTGTCCTGACACCTTCCCTCACACACACACGCACACCTTGTCTCCCGAGGAGGAAATGAAGGGCCAGATGAGAGGTGCCTGGGGCAGCATTTCTCAAACAAGCGTACAGGAGCTGCATGGGAGGCTCTCCAGCAAACTGTCAAAGCTCCAGCTACAGTGAAAGTAGTATACTTGCAGTTCTTTGAAATTATATCTTTTCACGTGGTGACCACACATGAAGTCCCTGATGGTCACACATGGCCACCAAGGCAGTACTTGGGGATGCCTTGTTTACCAGCATGATTTTATGGACTTTTACTGCCAGAAAACTGGGATGAGGAGTACTGGAGGGGACAGTATTTACATAAAGGAAAAAAAGATCTCTCAGCCTGCCAGGAGCACAAACCCTTTGAGCCCTTCATGCATTGGCCCTTTTATGTTTTTTGTTCATTTCCTCATGACTCCACTGCAACCCAACACCCACACACTCAGCAAGAGACCATTTGCTTAGTAAGAAGAACCTGATGAAAACCCCAAGAAATACAGCTTCATGACTGAAAAGCTTCCTCAAGTCCTTTCCTAAAAGAGGGGATCTGGTCTTGATTTAGCTGAAGTCTCAGCTGTGGTTCCACACAATAGTAAAGCATGAAAGGTACCATAAAGGTATTTCCCACTCTGTGCTACCAATCACAGCAGCTCCACTCATCATCTTCTACATTATTTGCCCTTCACTAGTAGCCAGCACAGTCTGGGAAAGAGTAGACATTTCAGTCTGTTTTCCTGTGCCTAAGACCTGCAATGAAAATTATGCAAGCTCATTTTTTAATCACTTTTCCAAGACAAGTGGCCACTGGGCATTGCTCCTGCTGAGCTATGCAGTCGTCTCAGGCTGCAACCTGCATGACCACAGCAGCAACAAAGAGAAGGTGCCTGGCAAAATCTTCATCTCAGAAAACCAAGGGAAAGTAGGTGCAGCAACATCTTGTACTTACTGTACACTGAAAGCACAAATCTGACTGACTGCCAGGCCTCAGATCAGAGAAGAGCCACAGCTCCTGATTTGGCTCAAAAGAGAAACTCTCATGCATTTTAATAATTCAACCCTCTACAGCATGCCATGGTAGATGAAATCACATGTATTTCCTTTCCAGGGTTCTTTCAGTTGCTTATAAATTTGCCAGTGTTGCTCAGCCCAAAGCCAAGGACTTGGTTCCTGCATGGGAGAGACAGACCTCAGCCTGGCCGCAGCACCAGGTTGTCCCTGTTCTGGCACTTTCTCTCCTACCTAGGGCAGCAAGAAAGGGTGGGAGGCTGCAAGTGATCATTGCTCAGACAAGGCAAATCCCCTTTTTAGTGACCTAAAGGACAACCCTTATCTCCCCTAGCTGTCAGAAGAGATGAGATTCCCCAGAGGGTGCTCCAGTGATTCTTTACAGATCTGACACCTGAAGACTGGCTGCTTTGACTGAAAGATCAAGACCTAAGCACTGGGCTTGGCCAATTTTTAATCTCCTCAGTAGACCTCCTCAGCTTTTCCTGTTGCAGCTAAAGAGAATTCTGTTTCTGCTTCTTCAGTGGCTCCAGCTGCTGCAAAAGCTCTTTTTCTCTCACCATTCAAAACTGCCTTGTGCTACACAGTCTATGAGTATATAGGTAATTAAAGAGACCAAAAAATGTAAAAATTTTAAATGGGAAATTCTGAAGGAGGTTTTGCTACCTTTGACAGCTGAAAAATTAGTCAAGTTCTCTTCTTGAGAGTAAATCACTTCAGAGCAATCAGAAGGTTTATTTGGTTTTCAGCCAACCATACAGATTTGCTTTGTGCAACATCCTGTGAACACCTGAGAGTTCACCTGTGAATACATTGATTTCAGCTCCTTTCTCCCCCAGCTCCTGCACTGGAGGCAGTCAAATACCCAAACTTGAAGTTTGTATCCCACAAGGAACCATGGTCTCACAAATGATTTTGCACATAGGGAACAAAGAAACAACCGTCCCATGAAAGACTCATTCCCCCAAATATCTATAAACTTGAGTGGCACAACAAATCAGCCATCTTCAGATAAACAGAAGAGTTACTCTGTGTGATGCTAGCTAGGGAAGCTGCCCTCATGGAACACTTTGCTGCTTTCCTGCAGTTGCACACCAGCTCAGCTCCTCACCACAGCACAAATCACTACAGAGCACCTCTGCTTCTGGGTTTTAAAAGCTCACAAACCCTAAACTGCTTATCTCCATAGGAAAAAAAAAACAATCCTAGGCTAAAATTCTCCCATTTAGGTGGGGAGGAAAGGCATGAAAGCCAGACACTGTGGCAAAGCCCATTGTATTAAAGGACTGAACCCATCACTCCCCTGCAAGCACAACTCCCACACTGAGATCAGAATTCGCAGAGTCCAGGGTCAAGTTTTGTTCCAATTTTTGTTAGAGAAATCGCTTGGGGTGAGGCTCCGTTATCTGCATTTTTGAGAAATGCGATTTGCCATTCAACTAAACCAAGACCCATGTGATTCTCTCTGCTTCAACAACCTTTTAAGTCATTGTTCCCCGGAAATAAGAAATGTGCACAGTGTGTGTTGTAATCAACATCACAGGAGAATTCTGCTCCACTTTACACAAAACTTAGCCAGCATCATTTTTAAAAAGAGATATTCGGCATACACAGGTAAACTGACAGATAACAGTAGATACAGATCTATAATCTCTATTTAAGAACACAGGGAGGCCCTAGATCCAGCTCCCTCCTTCATCTCAGAAAGAAACAGCTTGGCAAATGGTTGGCAGCAGGGCATTTTACAGTTTAAACAACACACACAATCCACAAACGCAATTCTTACCTGAGAAAATCCCATACTGTGTGCTGACTGACATGTCTCCTGAGGTCATTTTAAAAGCTACTTGTGTCCTCTGTGTTTATTTTGCTGTAGAGTCGTTCTTTAATCTCCCAGTACCTATACATCAGGACCATGTCCCATCTGTCAGTTAGCTGATGGGCTGAGGCAGGGTGATGGAGAGCAGAAAGCAATGAGATTTCACTGCCTCTTGTCAGTCACTGGGAAGGGATGTGTGATTTTTTCCCTGGTGGAACATATAATGAAAGGCTGCCCACCACCACATACTTAAGGCAGACAGCAGGATGATGAGCTTCTCTGAATCTCAAACAATTTCAGCTCACATTCACAACTGTGGACCTCAGTGCACAAATATATCCTGACTGCTAGAAATGTCACAGTCATCAACAAGACACACTTAGAAGTGAGAGGAAAAGTCATAGGTGAAGAAACAAGAATTTTGGAGTAATGGCCTGGTCTCTTCTAAAGCTGTGTGAGACCACGTTTTCCTTTTTCTTGTCCTTTCTCAGTGTTAACAAATAGGAGAGGCATTTATTTAAAAATAATTCATTGCTGTTAAACACACAGGATAATCTTCCGTTCCAAGCTCCCAAGGCTTCAGACTGCAGATGTTCTCCCCTGCTACAATGAATCCTAAAGAGCCTGACGGTGCCAGGACCCTTGGAGCTTGCTTGGCTTATCGTTACTTCTATAGATTACATTTATGGAAACAAAACAGGGAAGTTTAAATTAACTGTTTTTCAAGGAGCAAACACAAGCAGTGATGCTGCTTGCCATGAAAAGAAGCCTTTTCAGCATCTTTTTTTGCACATGATGTGGCTTTGCCTCTCAGACCTAAGCAACCTGGTGTTTCCTATACTGCAGAAGTCTGTGTTCCCAGAGTCCACCAGCTGACACGTAAGGGTTTGTGTTTTAAAGAAAGCTTGCGTAAAGCACATTTGGAAATGCAGTTCCCTAGCAGGAGCCTTGGGAAACATTTGAGCCCAATGCCTCAGAGCTACGGAGGCAGAAAGAGGAGAACAGATGTAGAATTTAGTTGAACGCAAAGTTCTCTGTGCTGCAGTTACCAAAGTGAAAGGGAGGAATGTAAAAAGGTAAGGGATTTATTACAACCACGATCTCATTCCCTCTATGCTCCTGCTAATGCATATAAGAATTTTGCAGTTTTCTTTTTCATGGATGCTGTTTCCATGGGCACAGAGGTGGTACTGGTCTGCACAAAGGCAACTCCTCTGGCTGTCCACAAAAGCAGTGGATATTTTTATCAATTAGGATTATTTCACTAGTATTCACTAATGTCTTCATACATAGCCACAGATCTTCCCCCAAAAACCCAACTGAAATGGCAGCATACTCATGAGCAGTGCTAAATTCATAGAGACACACAGTCAGAAAACACTAATCTGTGCTTTATTTTTGCATGGCTGTGGGTGCTCGCTTTCTAAATGCACCCACATAGACCACAACATATGGCATACAGCTTTTGCTAATATCACCCCGGGGGGACACCAAGGGAGTTTACTGGTGATGTGGCTGTTGTAACAACACAATCTCCAGAAACCAAGACCACTAGCCTTGTCCTTCTCATTGTGTAAGTTGGAACAATGATACGCATTACTTTTTTCTGGAGAAACATCTGTGTTGCTTTTATTTGCTGAGTGTATACAAGCAGCTTCATGTCATCCATCATATGGGTGCACAGGCATTTCCATTAGCTCATGCAACACCAGTGAGACCAGGCTGTTTCTGAGCTGTTACACTTCCAGGTCAAGACAAACTTAACCTAACAGTTCTTAAGTATACTTGCACTTTATTTTGACTCATCCCTTACCAGTGATGAAAGCATCCCAGTTTCACAGCTAATTCCAGTCTAAATTTATCCTCATTCACTTTCATATTTCCATGTAGACCAAGCCACTTCAATATGTTTCCTTTGACAGGACTTCTTCCAAAACTAAATACCTCCAAACATTTAAATGCCCCATGAGAATACATGCTTTTTTTCAGCTGATGCCCACTTGAGATAATGATCACTTCCACCTATTTTTTTTTTTAACATTCCCCATCTTTTCTTAAAAACCATCATACTCCAGCAGCATTCAATGCCATGGGGAAAAAAAAACACTTTTTTTTTTTTTTAATTTAGTAAAAGCTAAAGTGTTATCTGTTATAACTAGAAAATCAAATTACTCAAAGTCACAAGCAAATAAAAAATACATCTTAAAATTACAAAGCACTGTAGGATTTTGAGGGGCAGGGGACAACCATGTGGTGCCTGATTGCTGTGGCTGGCTTTTCCTGTGTTGTCACAGCCTGGGACATCACTGCTACTGTGCCGAGGCTAACACAAGGTGAGGTAAATGGAAACTCCTGCTGCCACTGCAGGGCAGACCTGATCTAAGACTATATTTAGAAAACAAATCAAAAGAGTATTCAAAACCAGATAGAGTTTTGTGTCAACATCAGTGTGAAGGGAGTTGATGCCATGGTCTGCTAATGTACATAAAGATAGCAAACTCTCCCATTTGGGATTCTGTAAACTCTGTACTGTCTAAAATAACCTTTAAAGACAACAAGAGATATTTACTCTAAATCAGGCTTATTGTCAGAGACATTTTTCAAATTTCTTATTGACTTCATTGTTTATAAATGATGTTGAATTTGCTCTTTAAAGTGGGAAAACAAAATACCCTCTACCATTTCTCTACACGCATGAACAGCAGACTCACTGTAGTGCTTGCATAATAGATGGTGGGAGCTCTCTGCCTTTGATGTCATCTTAATGAACTCAGCATAATTGCCTTTGTGAAACAATGGCAAAGAGCACAGCAGTACTTGAATACAGCTCCACTAAAGCAAGGACTGCTCTTGGTAGTGTGCCAACTTCTCAGCTCCAGGTTCTTCATTACTTTGTCTCTCTCTCTCTCCTCAAATCACTCTTTTTTCCAAAGTACAAGGGCAGGATCCCAGCTGATACAGGATGATACAGCCTTGTGTGATATTTACTAATTCATCAATTCAGAAAAGAGGAGATGTAAGTTTGTCCCTGCCTTCTCCATGTTCCATGCTCAGCTATGGCAGTTCCAGCTCTTTCTGTAACATTGGCTGATGGATTGGCTGAGTTTGGTATCAATCCCATCTTGGGATGGGAATGGAAATTCTGCAGCTCTCACAGAAACTTTCCAAAGCAAAACACACTAATTAAATATAAAAAATTGATTAGCACAGCATTGGATTAATCTCTGGGTTTATCTGATTCTGCCATTCAAGTTTTCAGTGTTTTGCACTATTACAGGTTACCAATGCACACACCGGTAAAATGAGTGCAAAAAAAGTATTTTGGGGTAACCGCTTATTTTTGAATGCTCAGTAATCACTGTATTACAAAGTGAATTTGACAGGAAAGCTACAAAGAAATCATGTCTTTCTTAAAAGCCAAATTCATATCTGAAAACATCTCTCTGGAAGAACACACAGTAGGGTATAGTAGTCATCCCTCATTTGGCAGTGATGGGCTTGTCTGATTGTGATTTAGCATTCGAATTTTCACTTTGTTAAGGGAAAAAAAAAGAAGGCAGCCAAATCTTTTAAACCTGGAAATTGAAGTAAAATAATTAGAGACTCATCAAAATAAAAGTGCCTTGGAATATGTTGCTCCTTCTATCTTTTTTTTTGAAGAGATTATGATAGAGTCTCAGAGAGAAAAAACAATGCACCAACAGATCATCCAGTGAAACCAATAACTGGTTTTGTATGAATCTGAGCAGTACTGAAGAACAGGGTTGGGAATAGTGAGTATCATCACACTGATTTTTAATCCAGCTCCAACTCTGCTCACACCAACTAAAAGTCTTCTGATGAAGCTAAAATAATCTGAGAATATGCCATTGCAAGATCAGAGTGATTGTTTGTCTTTATACTTCTCTCTAAATCACCTAAGACCTTTGCATGCTGTATAAATAAATTACAACCAGTATTTTAGCTTCTTTCAGACACAGCCATTATAAGAATGTCACTGACATTTTAGTCAGGATATTCTATTTAGTTTGAAATATGATAGGAGCCTAATGAGGTTTTAACCATGGAAAGGCAAATGCTAAGCAGCCCGAACCCAAATATACCTAGGAAAATGAAAGGAAAAATCCTATAAAAACTACAGAGAGAGAGAGCTGATGGCACCTAATGCTGAGCATGCCCTTCTTATCTGGAGCTCTAAACAAAAAAAGCCATAGCAGGAGGACTGTAGCAGTGGAGCTTTTGCTCTGGCTGCAGTACGTTTAGAGAAGCCCGAGTGCTCCAGTAAGGACACACTGACCGCAGCTGCCCAGTCCTTGGCTGCAGAGACAGGATCTCACGTGGCAGGCCAAGACAATGCATCCTGCGGAACATTTTCCCGCAGGCACCAGACGATGCAAACCAGAGGATGAGCTGGACAGCTGGCATGACAGAGCCCCAGCTGGGGCTTCCCCAGGACAGAGCCCTTTCCCCACCAGGCAGCCATGGAAGAAAGCATTCTCCTGCCTTCTCACTTGTCTCTACCCAGCACATGGCAGGGTGCACAACCTCCATGACTTTCTACCATTGTGCTCTTTCATTTATTTATGAGTTGCGTAGTTCACAGAACAATCAGCCACTTTTTATTTCTGCTTGTGAAAGTTGAATGCAGAGGTCCTTCAAACCATTAAATACCCATCAGTAAAATAACAGTGTAGTTAGTGAAGGATTAACATATTCAAAATATGTATATGTTCTAAAGTTAATTAATTTCCAAGTACAAGCACTCATATGACCCTTGGTTAGAACAACCTAAAAGCAATGCTTGAGCAGTATAAATCAAATTAAATTACAAACCAATTCTGAAGCTGTGTGTTTAAGTGCCCCCATCATCTTGAACAAAATTATAAAAGCTAGGAATTAGGAACAAAAGTCTGACTTGACATACTTTTTTTTTTATTTGAATTTAACTGGATTACACATGAATTACTAATTGCTGTTTCTAGTGACCCATGGTGATAATATGAGCTCTGTATTACAATGACCTGACATTTAATTAGTTTGTATGAGCAGATTATGCAGAGTTTTATCATGAAGTGATTTAAACTGATATTGCCCTTGGTAATGCAACACAGCAATAGTGAAGTCTGCACATTGGTACAAACATAAAATTTCAAAGAGAATCCATTAAAGGAAAAATCAATTGATTAAATGTAACATGAAAACAAGCTCTGCAAAGTATGAGGTACTAAATTCTATTCAACCAAGCTTCAAACTTTGTAATCATCAACTTGAACTCTTTAAAACAAGTATTAGTCACCCTTCAACTACTAAAAAACTCCATTTGTATATTACTTGCAGTTTAAAAAAAAAAATCCTGAGAGTTCCACTAGACATTTATGCATGAGCTACAAAACCAGCTAATCTAGAAATCATTTTGTGTGGGAAGGAAGCATTTGCCTGCCTGGTCCCCATATGGAGTAACACTCCAAAATGGGTAGCAGAATAAGACAGCATGGACACCACACTGCAGAAGAAAAAAATAGAAATTACTCTATTACAAAATATCTTCCCAACAAGCTGAGAATGTTTCTGAAGAGCTACTAGCATGTTCAAACAAGATAATCCAACTAAAAAAAAAGGCACAGATGCCACTGAAGACCAGACTCCACTTCTCCACTTAATTTACTCCTGCCCATCACTAGAACATCTGATATAAATCAATAACAAAAACGTTGGCCCTTCCTAGCTTTACTTATTCCTTCAGGGCATGTTCTGATAGGAGCCGATTTTTTTTTTTTTTTTTTGAGGTGCAAATTTTTTTTAAACTCTTAAAGATTTATTAGGGGAAAACGAAGTATTGATTTGAAGAAATCCTACTCCCATATTGAAAGAATTTGCCTCCCACTGAAGAAGAATTTACATAGATTACATAGATCTAAAGGCTTCATCTTTATCTGATAAGCTCTAAAATGTGTCTCTTTGCTGAGCCATTAGATTGACACCATATAAGTGCTGCTTGGTGAAATTTTGTATATCTCTACAGAAAAATGAGTCCAGGCTCTGGAGGAAATTCTTACCTGTCTAGAACAGTGTGGTGTAAGAAAAGGAGGTCAAGTGTCAGGTTTACAGCCAGTCATTAGGGACACCTTACAGTGTTGCCAAATAATCAAGAGAGCCGTTGAGCAATAAACCAAGGCCTGTCATTGGAAAACAGAGGCTGATCTTTAGTATGAAAGCCGTATGATCAGGTGGTCAGGCTGTACATTTCATTTGCTGTTCATTTTTGTTGTTTCTGTGCCAGGAAGGACCATTTGATCCTGTGATGTGCACCCAGGAAGCATGAACCTGTGTCAGGGAAGGTCCAGGCTGGATATGTAAAAGGTTTTTAACACAAAGGGTGGTCAGGCACTGGAACAGCCTCTCCAAGGAAGCAGTCACAACATCACGCCTGGCAGAGTTCAAGAAGCATTTGGACAACACTGTCAGGCACATGATGTGATTCTTGGCATGTCCTGTCCAGGACCAGGACTCCTGATAGATCTGATTTCATCCTGATGGATCTATTCCAGTTCAGCCTATTCTGTGAATCTATACTAATCCTCTTGCATGGGCCAGTCTGATGTAGCCTGAAACATTTGCAGAGTAAGTCTCTGAGGGAGTATTTTTAGTTTGTGTTTCTATTTCTTGAGTATGTGTGTATGTATACCTTTCTAGTTTCAGATTTCCACCAGCATTCATGAACATACACTTCCAAAAATTATGACTCCTGATAACCTTATTTACTTTGTATCTGTCAGGGTCCATCAATATACTCAGAAGTGAAGAGAAGCTAGTTGGATTTGAAAAGGACCTGAATGCTAGGTAGCTCCTCAAAACCACAGGAACCAATAGTCTGTAAATCCAGCACATGGCCCGCAGTTAAGAAGCATTTTCCGGAACAAAGTGTGGCACCCTCTGTTCTTGTCTCCTGTAAGTTACATACCAGCTGTTCCCCGAACTCTGAGCTGCAGATCACCTTTGCCTTCAGTGCTGGCTCAGTGCAGAGCTGCTTGGTGGGAGCACACATGCACAGCCTGGGCTGCAGGAGCACAGCTGCTGCCCCACAGGATGGTACATCTCCTCCAGGCTCCTACACACCTCAGCAGCACCCCTGAAACTACCATGCATCCAGCAGGGCTTACAGTGCCTGTCTTGAAGGACATGCCAGTCCCCTTTAAATACTTCCTCACTTTTCAGCACTACAGCCACTCAGCCCCTTACTGCTGCTGCTAAAGGAGAGCCATTCTTATAGGAATTAGTACAGTTTTTAAGTTAGTCTGCCCTACAGCCCCCCCACCCTCCCTCCCCACCTAGAGAAGAAGAAACAAGTAACCAAGAACCTGTGGGTAACTCATCACTGCAGCCATATACAATATGCCACCATCTGCCTGGTGCCAGAGGACTTGAACATCTATCAAGAAAAATGCAAAACCCAAAAAACGTACAAGAACTTGCACTCTCGCTTACCTTTACAAGTACAAGGGTACTTCACTCACATGTCCTCACTCTTCCAAAGATGTCCCTACTTCACTGAGTCAAGGCTGATAATTTTCAAAATCACCTCCTGGCAATGAGGTATCAGTATCATCCATTTCTCATTAGATATTAAACCCTTAAAATATATTGCTGGCTTTGAAAACTACACACACAGTGTGTATCTCTAAATTGCTTGTAATATTTGAAATATACCCTACAGACTGAGCTTGAAAATTGCACACAGCTGAAGTCTACCTCTATTATTCATTGGCTTCAATGAGACTATTCATGCAAAAGGTCCAAGGCAGTTTTAGGGCTTTCGGTAATATGTGCGTAGATATATATCTTTTTACTTTTAAAAATGAAGGGGGATTTTGGAACAAGCATGAAGATCATAAAGTGGGTAAAGATTTTTTTTAAACCACCACCAAAATGCAATCATGCTGGAAGAAGCTGACAAATTTCGGCAGCTCTTTTTCATTAAAGTGCATTACTTTAAACAAAAGCCCCCAAGGCAAGCTCTGTGAGAAGTTTGCCATGATGGGAATATACTCATGTGAAAGAAATATAGCACAATCTAGCACATTCATAGAAACATCACTTTTAAATATAAAGTCCATAATTCATTATTAAAAGAAATGGATACATATGTGAGAAAAATTCCCATCTTGTGGCTACATGCCTGACAACAGCTGATATTTTTTGCAATGTATTTTACATCCACAGTAAATGTGAAAGAGATGTATCTAGCTTTTAGGATGTTTCTTCAGGTTTATCGCCACTGGGAAATAGCTGTGTCTGATTCAAGAAGAAAAGAAAACCGTATTTATCGAGTGAGTGAAAGTGCAAGGAAATTCAAAGACATGGGAATGCTGGACAAGTTGAGACACAAATGTCAATGGCTGCTTTACACTGTAGGAAACACGGTAACCCCCGATAACAGGGGGACATTGTCAAGAGCTTGACAAAATACATTTCATAAAATAAAGTGGTGTAAGTCTGATTTCATTACAGTCACAGCAGTTTATGATGCAAGATATTGCCTCAGCATTTTGTGGGGTATTATTTTGGTCTCCTGTTTGAAACTAGCCAGAAAGATAGATAGATATTAATAGCACTGATGCACAAGCAAGTTATCAGAGTGCATCTACTTTAATTGCTGTTGTATTTCTTAACCCTAGCAGGGCGCACAAATACTGGAAAACAGTCATTTGTGCCAGAGAATCCATATTTAACCAATACATCAGGTTAAGATTCGAATTTTTCTTCTGCAGGATATTCCCACTGTTAAAATTTACAAATGACAGATGCTCTGAAGTTTTCCACAGTAAAGAAATTTTAAGGAATGTCATTAGCACTTTCTAAGACCTTTGTGGCCCTGAAATTGCACAGATGGCATCTCCTTAAGCCCTGATGGTCCTCTCCAGCTGTGCAGTGAGACAGTGCTTGGAGACTGGTGGTAGCTTTTTGTTTTGGAAGTTTCTTAAAACATGGTGCCTTGAAGTGTGTCAATTTCAATACACTGGGGCTTTTTTCCTTCCCTCCAACAATAACAGGAAACACACACCTGGGGAATGGACAGAGAGTGGAAGGAGACAGAATTCAGCATGGATTGTATGTTCCCACCCCAGCTGGAATAAAAAGTTAAACAGGAACACTTTTTTTGCTGCGCCTGTCAGTGGTTGATTCTGGAGTCTTCAGAGTTGAACTACTTGGTTGGATTTGGGGTTGAAATTTGGTTGAACTACCCAGAGACTCATTTGCACAAGGTTTACATATCTGAACATGTACTGGAAGTGAAGTGCATATTGCCTCGCATGCAGGACGGTATCAAAGGGCAAGAATAATCACCAGAACCCCCTGCCTCTGCAATTACCATGCAGCACTAGGATTTAGTCAGGGTCTCTCTTAAAATTAGCAGCAGCTTCTTCTCATCTAGGAGCACCAGACTAGATTTGGCAGGCGATGCACAAGAGGAGCAAGCTGGTTTCTGGAGGCATGCGAGGCACCAGGTGATTCAAAAGGTGATTTTGAGCCAATGCAGAGGGCCAAAACCTGTTGGAGAGGCCAGCAAGAGTATCTTTGCTTTGGTAACATGGATCAGATTCAAGACATCCATCCACCCTGCCACCTTCCTCTGCTGCATTCAGGAAATGTTTACTCAGCTTGTAAAGGTGGCCTGCACTGCATGGCTTTACAGTGGCCAGGTGCAATCAACACCTCTGTGACTATAAAGACCACTGAATTCTACACCACAGGACCTTCTCTTCAGAGTGCGTGGGCTGAATGTGGGACGAGTTTTGGACATTCCTCTTTGGCATGGCTTTTCCCTGAGATAAGGACCAGATGGAGGAGCAAGGCCATGTCACCAATATCTGAAGAAGCTCTTGTCCTCAAGGGTACAATGGAAGAGGATGAGCAACAGGCTGCTTTAAATCTGCATTGGCAGAGGAAGTTTCTCTCTTCTCTCTGGAAAGCATGAAGTAATATTTAACCACTTAATCATAACCTCTACATTACCTTTCTGGGACTCATAGCTCTTTCTCCATCTTTACAGTTGTAGCACAAGTGAGAGCCTGGCTTTAGACTTTATAGTGATTTTGGTGAGCTGCCAGCAATTCTTGGAGCACACAAGGCAACAAAGTGAGGTGGCATTTTTTAATATTTGATATTGCAGGACAAGTTGAATGTCATTCTATGGAATAGAACATAATAATGGATAAAGCATAATAATAAAAAGAGATATTTCCTTAACCAAAGGGCATCCTTAATGCTGCATATGATCACTCAATGCAAACAGGAAAAAGACAGGAACTTCTCAAAGGAAAGGCTGCAACCATCTTTTGTAATGGAAAGTTTTAAGCAATTTACAGGTAGGCACTGCTAGTGATTCCTCCATCAAACATGGAAGATAAATCAGTTAATCTGGAAAAAGTATACAAACCCAACAGGAGAAGGATAAGTTTCTGAACTGATCTATTTAAACGACATTGATTTCTCACAGGCACTGCTCCTGATTAGAACTGGGAAGCCAAGTTTGCTACTGTGATGTTGTTTCCTCTTGTGATTTTGAAGCAGTGTGAAGGGCAGAGAGACAGAGGCTGGGTTTTAATAGGAATTACATCTAAACTCTGCTCATCACTGAAGATAGAATGTAATCACTTAGTACAACCAAGGACACTGGTGAAAAAATTTTAGTTGTCAAAATGTTGTTGAAGTGACAGCTATATCACCATGAGAACAAAACTGCAGGAACAAAACTCAGCCATAGTAAGATCCTGACACGCCAGCAACCTTGAAAAAAACTGTGACAAATGTGCTCAACCCCATAAACCAAACTAGCAGTAGTTTGATACATGCTCCAAAAGTGAGGTAGATTTTGAAGTTTCAGTCACTCAGTCTCTCCTCTACATTTACAAAGGGCAAAATCAAGGCAGAATATGTGTCACAGATTCACAAACCTAAGCAAAAAACTGTGTGCTGTAACTACATTCCATTTCTCATCCTAGTTAGGTTGAACAGAAGTTCCCTTATCCCAAATCACTGAAAAACAAAAACATTCCCTGTGGCCTGAATAAACTAGGTCCAAGAGGCTGCCAAATAGGGAGGCCAGCCAATTTGCACAAATTTTTTTAGTTAACTGACAAGTACATTGAAATTTGGGACTAGATATCAAGTACATGTTAAGCAAAGGTCCTGCTGCACACAAGCATCTTCACAACAAAATGCAAGCAGATGGGTAGACAAATATATATTTGTATCCAGATAACCATATCCAGGACATCTTGATAAAATGTGTTTCATTTTTTCAAATACCTTGAGTAGACTTTCAGACTAATCAAAGTAATTCAAAATCCCAAAAAGATATTGAACAAAATTAAAATACTTGCAAGTAGCAATTAAGCACACAAGGTTATAAACAAACATAAAAGACCCACATACATAATATATCCTACAAACAATTTATTCCATGGCATCATGGCTCTTACAGAGAATGAAAAAGCAGTGGCTCTGCTAGGTCTTGACTTTAGTAACTATTCTGACACTTGTTCACAAATTTAACATAAACAAAACAATCAGCCAAGGGACAGGTGAAACTCTACAATTTGGTACATGACTATTTGAAAAATCATACAAGCATTGCTTCACTGCCAAACAAGAAAATTGAATTAAGTGCAGGAACCTGTTTTCATTCAGTGGGTTTTCAGTATTTTCATTAAAAATTTGATATGTGATGAAGGAGAGACCACCAGGCCTGAAGGGAGTATCAAGGTGAGAAAGTATAATAGACCCTTTAGAGGAAGGGATTTAGTGTCAATGTAATCCTGAGACAGAGGAAAAAGTGTCTAAGCAAATGAGGATTCACTTCAGCGAGTGTGGAGCTGCAGACTATGAAACGTGATGACTGCATGTACATACATGCATATATACATAAATATATAAAAATATATATACACATCTATATACCTGTGCAGCTGACAAATGACATAGGAGAGGAAACAACTGGAGAGGCAGCGGGTCTTCAGAACAGGATTTGGGAATCACAATGGATCGTAAATTGCATGCAAGTCAAGAATATTTTGCTTTTGAGAGAAAGCAAATATCAAAGCGGGATGTACAGACAGGAGCACCGCTCCTTAGACAGCTGAAGTAAACCTTCTGCTTTGCTCAGAAGCAGTAAGGCTCCCACAGCTGGAGCACTGCAGCCGGATTTGGGCGCAGTACCTAATACCAGAACAACGCGGGCCGACTTGAAGGATTTCAGATGAAAAGAATTATCACCAGAGGTCTCGAAACCTATCCTTAGAGGGAAGTCTGGGAAAAGCAAAATTGTTTAGTCTAAAAATAAAGATGTCTGAAGGGAGATGCGATAATGATCTTCAAACACAGAAAAGGGCTGCTAGAAAGAGAAAGGAAATAAGCCCTTTTCCATGTGGGCCGAGGTTTGTATGTATAGAAATAGGCTGAAAAGGCAGCAAGGGAGATTTAGGTTATACTTCAGGAAGCGCTTTCTTCTAGTGGTAAGAATAGCTAAATCCTGGAAGAGTTGGCCTGGAGAGATCTTGTGATCACCATTATTTAAACCTTTTAAGAGCAGCTATATAGACACTTGCCAGAAACATACTGGTTGTATCTGCACTGTCTTGGGGCAGGTGAATGGACTGGCTGACCTCTACAACATTTTTTGCTTTCAACTTCCACTGCAAATATGAAAAATAAGTGATTGGAGCATTAACATGTTTGTTTCTAGCAGAGCATCTCTCTCTTTGAAAATGTATGAACAGGCACTAGACCAGTGCTTGGTGTAATCACAGCATCTCCTCTGAGTTTTGGTACATAGATAAAGGCAATAGAGGGGAGCGCATCAGAACTCACAGGCAGACCTGAGTATGGTTAGCAACAATGTTTGGCTTCTGTCGTGGAACAAAAAGGACACAAGCTCAATCTCTCTTCCTCCCCAGGAAGGGAGTTCAGTGTTTGCTCTCCACCATCCAGACCAGAAACAGAGCCACAGCAACCGCAGGAGTGGGAGCTGGCCTCTATGCCACATAGCCCAAGAAACATTTTCATCCTGCAATTTTACTGCAGGAGATTTGAAAACAAGACTTTCTCTGTCATTAAAGGTGCAGGAGGAAGACTTGCTCCATTATCCACTAGATATTTACCCGGATGACTTTAAAAGCTCTGCATGGATCTTGGACTGGCATTTTTTTTTTCTCTTGTGGGAGTGCAGTAAAACCCCAGCTGCTGTTAATGTACCTTGGTGAATAATCACACTCAGCTAATTTTCAGCTATGAATGATTAAGCACTTCATACAGTATGTGAACATAAAGAGCCATTTTCTAACACTTAAAATATATTTGACTTGAGAACCCAGTGAAGAGAACCCACCCCACTCCTGTATAAGGAGAAGCTGTAGAATTAGACAATTACTCTTTTGCATCCACGATCTTGTCTGACATACAAATTCTACAGGAAAGTCATGATATCCCTGCATAAGCTGATACTCCTGCAACACTGTTCAAGAGCAGACTGCACTGCATGCTTTTACCCTGGGGTTGCCATGAACATGTTACACTTTGAATCTTTCAGAAGAACATCTCTAGAAAATCTGAGTTTTATAAAAGAGGAAACTGTCAAAATTTGGCAGGTCACAATTTTGTAAGCCTTACTCATTACTAGTATTTTCTCCTGAAAACTGCTCTCTGGAAGTCAGTTTGACATCAAATTAAAAAAAAAGTTCACTGATCTGACACAAAAATTGCCAAGTCATGCCATCATTCCACATGAAGACAACTGCTGTTGCTTTAGCACAGACTTGAGTTTGGGTTTTCAGCCTTGAGTTAGCCAAAAGCACATTCTTACAAAGTTTTATTATGGAAAAGATTTTAAAATTCTCCTGAAGCTAGAAAATTCAAATGCTCTTACTGTCTAGAGAGAGCTCAACTCTCTACTCCTTCATTTGCTCTTTACCTACATTAATACATGTTGCTAAGCAGGAGCGAGGATTGTGAGCTTGGCCACTAAAAATGTGCTTGCACCAAGAGCAGTTATGTTATTCTCCACTACAAAAAGGTAAGAAAGATGCTGTATTATTTTGTGATAACAGGAATTTTGGTAGTCACATCCCCTGGAAAAGCCCTTGTAGTTATGCACAGTAGGTGGTCATCTTTTCATGAGTGATTTTTGCTACCTTCCATCCCCAAGAAACTCCTTTGCATGACACATGCAATACAGCTCTAAAAAGCATGGGCTGTCAGGAAATAGCTGTTCTGATTGTGCACCAGCAAATGGAGGTCTGTACGTATGGTAATAACAATTTACTTTTTATAGAATAATAATAGGCTTGGGTAATTCCTGTGCCAGCAGATCAGCGGCTACTGTTTCCACTCAGAGGTTATGAAAGATTCTGCCCTCAGCCTTTTCCAATGGCCTCTTGTTCCAGAACAGCTGAGTGTTATTTTTAAGCCATAAAATTGTAGGAGAATGGCTGGGCAGCTATTATTAACAATCATACAGAATTCCACATAATGTGTGTCTCAGTCCACTTTATATTCTACCACTTAGCACAGAAAGCTCAGACTGAAATAATTTACAGTCAAGTGACATTTTGCATGTATAAAAGATCCATCTATTTGAACAAGGTGAGTTCAAATCTGTGGTTTCTGTTCAAAGAAAACTTAAATATAAGTCAATGAGAACAATGTCTGTGAAAACAGGGCCTGCCTGGCTGCTTTCAGAGCACAAGATCAAGTTTATTCTTTCTAAAAGTCCTTAGTGTGCAGGAATAGCTCTTTTATCTTCAGGTTCTCTGTTCCCCTGATGATCCACCTGCAGTTACTACTCCAGCTGTCCTTTTCCTGAATATAATGACTTTTTTCTGCCTTTTTCTAGTTGATTCTCACCTGCTTTCTGTTCACTTCTACCTTTTTCTGACAATGATATACTCCTCCCCTTATCCATCCTTCTTTTATGACAGGAGTTGAGAACAAGTAAGGAGAGATTGCCATGGTGGCTAAAGGGATAAACTGGCAAAGGGAAGAATCTAGGTCCTTTTGGGAGAAGATACAGCAACTCCTATTCAGATTTCCTGTAGATTTTTTTTCTTCCTTTTCAGATTAGTGAGAAGGAAGCCAGAATTGAATCTTTTCCTTCCTCCTTTAAGGTTCAACAGGAAATTAGCTGAACAGCTGATCTACCCACTCTGCAACTCTTCCCCAGCAGGCTGTGTGAATGTCTCTAATTGTTACAGTTTGCTAATTGCCACACAGAAGTTATCACATTAATGCAACTTTGATGCCAAGAATAGTTTAAACGAAGTTAAATGAGTAAAGCATGCCTAGTAGTTCCCATTGTTCAGCCCCATAGACAGGCAGTGAGTTGGATAATTGGGCATTCTGACACTTCCAACTCATTTGTTTCATTACACTGTGTTGCTTGCACTCAAATAAACATCTGCAAAAATTGCGAACAAACAGATCTAGGAATTCTTCACGAGGAAAAAGCTGCTGTAGTCAGATTGATTACGCGCTAAGAACTTGTAGGATTGGAGGTTATTTTGTTTTAAGGATGAGGGCTTTTTCCTCCCAAATGCATGCCATGCTAGAGCAACACAAGCCATTGAAGTCAAAGCCATGAATATCACACAATGGGCATCATATCAAAAGGAGATTATTCTAAGATCCTGAATTTATCCTAACATCACATCCCATTACTATTATGCAAGTGCCTTTCCTGATAACAGGGACACACAGCACTTTGCAGAGTCAGATTCCCACAGCCAGATTACTACAGTTCCTGGACTTCCACCACTCCCATGGGTGCCAAGAGATATCCTGCACTTCAAGACAGGCATTCAGCCCCTGCCAAATAAAATACTCTTCAATGGATATAACTTACAGTGAGCTTTTCCTAGTTTTTTTGTGGTATTGGTGCCCTGATTTCCACAATTTTTTTCCCAGCAGAGAACCACTCTGACAGCAAGAGTTACAGGATTATCAGGTTGGGAACCACTCATTTTTGTGGCCTAACATGACGTTGGAACCCAGCGTGGACTCTCTCAGGGCCTTCGTGGAGGTGCCAAAACACATCATGTCCACTTGTACAACTAGTTCAGCAACCTGCCTCCAGCAGTACCTCTGTGCTTCAGGGGGAGACAAACCTTTTGTACTGTGTATAATGAGAGGAGAATTCCCTCTCTCTAGCTATTCATTCAGCAATTTGTGGATACCCTGATGGATGAGAATTGATTAGCAAGACTCAAAAGGTCAGAGGTACGCACAGACCTCATCTGCGGTACAAAGGATAGTTTATCCTCCGTATCACAGGAAGCATATAGTGAAATTTTCATTGTGGCTGATATAATATGGGATCTATTGCAACAGCAGGTTGAATTCTAATGCAGCCTTTATCATTAAAAATCCCAACACAGCTATGTTATTCTTCTGAGCCTACATTTTCAGCCTTCCCCAGTTAGACGGTTGGTTTTTTGAAGGCTGCTGAATCTTGATTTATTTGGAAAATAAATTCACAAAGTTTCACCTTCCTGTGATGTGTCAGTTATCTGGTTGACCAGCCCCCCTCAAAGTCCTAGCACTAAAGCAAGGTAATTTTATTTCTATGTAATCTTACTGAACTTTTCTCCCTTTAAGAAATGCTATTTTCTAGAAATAAAACGATGAAGATTGTCTACATAAATGCTCTCACTCTCAAAAATTCCAGTAAGAAGAAGATCAAGCAGGCACTGTATTAAATACTGAAAAAAAACCTGCAGTGCAGCAGTTGACAACACAAAAGCCCAAGACGTTTCCAGTTTGGAAAGAAATAGTTCAGATGTTAACATTTGTACAGAAAGGATTGTCTGTGCTTGAACCAGTTCTTTTCTAACCTTATGAACTTGTGAATCTGTAGTGGCTTGTGTATTTTTTTGCTTAGTTGGTTTGGGGTTTTAACTCCAGCAAGTTTCACAGCATTTGACATAAACACCATATAAGTAGATTTAAGGTTCCAGCCCTGAAGGTTGTAAAGAATCATGTAAAATTGTGAACCTAAATGTCTGGAATCCATATGGTAAAAAAGATCAGAAAAGTTTGTGCTTTAGAGTTTCTAGGAGTTTTGAATCAATCTCATCTCTTGAGGGCTGGAAGTGTTTTCCTGAATGTGAACATGAGCAAAATACTGAGCAAGAAATGAGGCAGCTAGCAGACTAACAAGTTTTGAACAATATAAGTACTTTTATACAGCTCCAGATGCATGGCACAAGATTTTGGGATGAGAGCAAAGAGCAATGGAGGGAGCTGATGGACCAAGTACTTGCTCACCTAGTACTGAAAATAATTCTTGCTTCCTGTGTCTCTTATTTCATATATATGTAGAGAGAGGCACATGCACATGAACACATTCTAAATAGCACATTTTTTAAGTATTACTCTAACATTTCATTATTCAGATATTAAGCACCAGGTGTTGGAAAGATTTCCACAAAGTTATGCCAGTGCAGTCAGAAGGATTATGCCAGCAATATTACATTTACAGAAGCAGGCCCTAAGGTCATAACAGTTACTCTCTTATAGCAAGTGATGAGCAGAATCCCTGGGAATACTGTAAAAGTGGCAGAATATTTTTACACTTTTATTTAATAATTTTGTTAGCTGTTTCATTCTTGCACCAACCCTCCCATACTTCATAACTCTTACAAATATTTCATTAACATACTTAAAATGATTTAGTTTCTCATCCTGCGGCTCCTGCATGAATCATCATTCCCGCAAGAAGGGAAGGAACAGCTACACTAACCCAGGACAGTGCAGAATTCTTAGAAACCTCAATACATAATTCACACATGTTCCTATTTTTTATTTTTTTTTCTCTATAGCTGCATCCTTTATATTTCCCCCCGGCCAGGAAAAGTCCGTAACTGTAGACAATGAAGCCTCACAGCCTGGTAACAGCACCCATTATTTATTTATATGTAGAAAGAAGATGGATATCATATGACTTTCTACTGTTTAATTCAAGTCTGTATTACAGAATTTTCTGCTATCCCCTGTGCTTTAGGTTTAGTTAAATACACCAAATACCCTTGGTATTTCATTTGGGTAACTGAATTAGAAAATTGAGTTTCCTTAGGATCCAGGATCATTAGAATAGAGGCCTTACTTCATTTAAAGAGAAATCCATGGTTGATAACATAACCTTGAAGAAGTCTAGAACACAATATGCTATGATATAATTTTTCAAAAGGACAGGGAACCAGCCCCACTACGCTGTAACCATTTTTTCAACTCAGGACTCATTTTGTATTTTTTGAAGAGCCACTGTTCAAAGAGAGGAAACCAATTCAAGTTTTGTATATGTACATAACACAGACCAAGGTTAAAAAAAGAAAAGCCTCACTCTACTCAATTCTTATTTTAAAGCATTTCAGAAATATTTGGTAAATTTGCATTCTCCTCTGCTGCCCCCACAAGATTTTCATATATTCTTGAACCTTAGTGTTCTGATTGGTGGGAAGTGTTTCCCCATCTGAATCTCACAGAGTGGTTGTAAATACAGAAAGTATTAGTGCTAGTTTCAATATTTTGAACTCAACACAAGTAAAAAGCACTTGAAATTATTTTGGTCCTGGTATCTGAGTGAACTTAATTTACAACTAAATTGAAAAAGAGCTGTTAAAGTGACTTGAAGCTCGGGCTATCCTTTTTACCATGTTTCTACAAACCTCCTTTCCAAAGATCCAGAAAACCCTCCTAAACTGAAAACATCTTAAAGCATCTTGCATCTGACACTCAAATGCAGCTCCACAGTTAGATTTCTGAACTTCAGCCAATAGTCAGTTCTGAAGTCAGCCAATAGTGTGTAAGCATCCTGAAAAGAAAATAAACAAACTGAGGACAAAAAATAAAGACCTGAAGAGAAGAAACATATGTGGGAAGGGTAGAAGAGCAGAGGGAAGAAGTGGGTGGAGTGGGAAAAATGCATAATAAATCACAGCCCTGCTCTACCAGCAAAGATCAGTAAATTTCAGCTGAAGAAACAGTCAAGCTAAAAGCTGCATATGATTGCAGTAATATTGTGAGCACCAGAAAGATAAAAAAAATTACAAAAATTACAAAAATTGGCCAAAATCAGATATTATTTCTTCTTAAAACATACGATACAGTTCCTATCAACGACAGTAAAAGCTTTGCCAGTAAACCCAAATATAGGCTCAGACACTGCTTTTATTGTCTCAGTGCTTAGTACAGGGGCATGAAGCATCTGTAGTGATAATCAAGCTTGGATCCCGGCAGAGCCACCCAGTAAGGCACTGAGCCTTTGGCCTGGGTTGTGGACTGCATTTCAACCCCAGCACATGGGTTGGAAGGCAAAAACATGGAGAGGAAGACATACTGGCTGTCACCAAGCAATATTATATTGTCACAAGAATCTCACAACACACACAGGTGCGTACATACCATTATAGACATGCACATATATATCCACATTATTCAACTAGAAGTAGATTAGCTTCAGCTAAATAAAAGTGAACACACAGATTTCAAAGAAAAATCACACAAGGTAAAAAAGTGCTTGTCTGCCTGTGGCATCAGTTGAAGAATAAATATGATAATAAAAATCATCACGAAATGGCATATGGTACATTTTTGTACACATATTATTCACTCATTTTTTATTGTATTTGACTTGACACTGACAATATATCTTACTCATTAGGGGAGCTTATATTTCAGTCTCAGCTGTATGTTAAAAATCTCCCACTGTTATGTGGCAAGAATACATAAAAAAACAAATAGGCAAAAGCACGCTAGCATGGAATGACTTAATATTTCTCAAAATGTTCAGAAATCATTCTTCCCATTAAAAATCCAAAGTCAAAGGGAGAAAATACAATTGTTACCCTTGATTTTTCCCTGGTGTTTCATTTATTACATCAAGAGTTCCTTGATTGGATTCAAATGCAAAGTTGCTCCCATGGCTTCAAAGTCAGAGTAAATTGAAAAATGCGCTTCAACAACATTGATACTCAAATAATATCCCAGAATACTGTCTTAATGGCTTTACCCTTATTAAACAAAAACATAACAAAACTTTGGGGGTCCTTTTAAATGAAATAACAGAATGATAATAAAAAGCAACAAAATGAACCATGTACTAAAGAAAATCTTGTCCCCTCTTTAAACCCCCTCTGGAAATACTTGTGAGTTTAACTTTTCCTGTAACTGTGAAGAAGTCTCTCTGATCCACAGGCACAGACATCCTCACACAGACTCCAAACAGGCATGCCAGATACTAAGGGGAAGGCTCTCATTGTGTGCAGTGCTTTGAGCAAACAGTTGGGTGTAAAACCAGACCAGAGCTGGGAAATCCCAGGAAGAACCATTTCTCAGAGGGAGCATTTCGACACCAGATTCTCTCTCACAATTCTCAGCAATTCTCTCCAGATTTCTCTCCAGCTATATCCATCTGTCTGCAGAAAAACAGACTGGAAAAGAGGTCCACAAAATGCTGTCTGAAAAAAAGCTCTCAAAAAAGTTCTCAAAAAAGATTTAAATAATCCAAAAATACTACCAGGCTGTTATAGTATCTAATAGTGACTACTCTTTATTTTAAGCTTGGCTCCAGAGTTTTAGATGGCTGCCATTTCATGTCATTTCAATAGACCAGAAGAGGTTAAATAATTTAGGGGAAATGAAGAAATAGCCCAAGAGCTTCTGCACTCTGTAAAAAATATCAGATGATACCATCGCTCTGATTCCAGTCTTTTGGGACTCCATATAAGTTGAAACCACATTAATTTCAATCCTTCTTTCCTCTTGGGAGAAAAAGAGTGCAAGGATGGAGCAATGACACCTCCACTGCTGGCAAAGGCAGTATTGCTTTCCCATGAGGTCACCTCTTGCCCTGTTCCCAGGTGAGCTTCCATCTGGAATGGTTTTCTTCAGAGACAAGCCAAGGTTTGACATTTTCTCTCTGACTGGTGCAGCTCAGGCAAAAGCAGTGTATTTGTGAAAAGTAAATGGGGGAAATGCTGTATTATCCTCAACCAGTTCCCCGCTTTGGGCAATTAATCAAAAAGCCCAGGAGGAGATTTGCCTGGAATAGTGACATCAACCCAGTCAGCTGCAATGAGTATGTCCTCCCCTTAATGACAGGGGACAAAACAGCCACAGACATACCAAACTGGGATTGTGTCACTGAAGTGAATCAGCTGGGCAAACCCCTTTCAGGACACATGAACACATCAGGACAGTGAAGAGGCTCATGGCTCATCCGTGTTGCTAACTCAGGAGCTGTCAGGGTGTCAGTCACACCGTGCCACGTAGGGACAGATGCACAGGGTGGTGTAACAGGGGTTCCTGAATTATACCAGGAGTCCAGACAGGAGATTTTCTAAAAAACCTTTTGCTGCTCAGGAAAGAATCAGCCAGAATGGCCTGTTTTACCAGTATTCCTTGCTCAATAGGAAATTAATACTCTCTGAATCTTTACCTTTGTATAAAAAAATATTCCTAAGTGTTTTCTAAGGGTAAAGACATGGAGTGGGTAGAGTTAATCTACGCCTAAGCCCTGAACTTAAACTGTGATATTTCCACATCATATAACCCTTGGAATGATGGCATTTTACAGAAGGTTTATCATAGCCTCACCTAAATCACAGTGTGATTAAATGAGTTTTTCAGTTTTCATTCTCGGCCCTCCAGGATAACAGGCCCAGACTATCACAATTGAGGTATTTCAACTTAGCAATACTGTAAGACAGCATTGCTCTTTAGTTTCCATCCAGAGAAATAATACTTTTGAAAGCAATAGAGAATATTCTCCAGAGGGAGAATGCCAGGGTTAACAGATATCAGGTTTAGGAGCGCATCCACTGTCACCCAGGTGGCCCAGCATAAAAAGATGCTGCAATCTCTGGCCACTGAGATGCATGAGGAGACTGCATCTCCAAGCCAGATGTGACTTTCATTACACTTATGAATTATGCCTGACATTTATATTTGAATGTAATATTTTTCGTTTTAATAAAGAATCACTGGATCATCAGAATAATGGATAGCACTGGTGCAAATATAATGAAAATGCCAAGCTTTAAATAGCTTGTTTAATTATTAAAAATGTTACCGGAAAAAACTAACTTTGCATTGCTGTCAAGATCAAATGAACATGAATTTCAATCAAAAGAGAGGCTATTGTACAATATATTAAAACATGAGGTTCTGCCTACAGTAATTATTGTGCACAGCGCACAAAGGGGAAAAAAGGCAACACTATCAATCATAGTCTGTCCACATTCAGTCAATATGAGCCCCTCCCCTGCTTTGTTGCACAGTTTTTCCTTTGTTAGCCATATTATACAATACATGGGGCTTTCAAGAGCTTGGCATTGGATGTGCATTAAGGAAGGCTCTCGAGATCCTTCTTGAAAGGAATTCAATATCTTTTCTTCTTTGAGAAAATTGCAATAAACTATACAGCATCTTCTTTTTATTTATTTATTGTTTTTTATTGTTAAGTCATCAGTCATTGGCTACTTACCACATTATCCTTTCTATGTGATCATGCTACACAGAACACAATCTTCTCATACACATTACAGTGACAGTACAAGCACCACTCATTCAGGCTGCATAAGGACTCTGCATCCAAGAGAAATATCAGGACCAAGATTTTCATTTTGCACAACAGTGCAAGGTTTGCTGAATAAATAGATGCATTTAATTTTCATGCTAAGCAACTGCTGGGGATTATACAGAACACACTGTCTTGCAAGAATCCCACCACAGCATCTGTGCAAGCTAAAAAACTTCAACTGCATGAGCACATCAAGGCTGCTGGCTCCAGGATGTTTCTTATTTTTTTTTTTTTTAGAGAAGTGGGAAGTAACACTACACATGTAGTTGCATGTCCTTCTTGTCCCTCTTTCTGCTTCTACTTCCCAAAATTTTGCTAGTAGGCAACTTCTATATCAATCAGAATGTATAATATGTATCCTTGGCAAGATTCCACCGACACTTTAAAAATATTTCCACCACTGCTTTTGAAATTTAAGTTCCTTTTGTCCCTCACCCCCATTTTTTTTTTCCTTTAATCTGCATTTTTTAAAAATTGTCCTTGACTTCTGATTTGTTTCTATTTTTGCTAGAAGTTTTATTGCAGTATGGCAAAACCTCTTGTGCTGTATTGCTCATTTGGATATCAATAAAGTACATTTTAAAAGGCAAGAGTCAACCTTCACAAAGTTATAGCTTATGGTGACTCAAGAATAAATTCTGAGCTATATATAATGCATACACTAAAAACATTAAAATGCAGATATATATCATTTCCTCCAACTGGCTGTAACACATCCTGTTTCCGTACACCTCACCACATCTGTGGATCTAGTAGTAAAAGATCCCCTTCCAGCGTGAGCTTTCTCTTAGGAAAAGCACCAATGGAACCAGTTTATGCTGAGGCTGACAGGAATTTTGTCCTCAGGCTTCCTACCAAAGTTAGAGCAGACCTGAAAGCTATAAAATGTCTCTGTTAAAAGGGTAGGGCTTCCTGCCCATTTTACTGAACACAGAGGTGTTTATTTACCCATGTCTCTGAAAATCTTTACATTCTTTATACTGAAGATTCACAGGGGTGCTTGAAATTAAACAACAGAAACAAAATGTCCTCCTGCACTTGAGGGTATGATCACAAATTCTGTAACCAGGGCTTTATCTCGAGAGAGCTATAAAGTTGTAATAAAAACCATTTTATTGCTACGCTGTCCCATGATGGGGCTGCTGTTCTCTCATGAATATTGGAGATGTCCTGCACTTAGCCATAAATGCCCCCAGCATTACAAACCACTAAGCACTTGGCTCATTCCAGCAAAACACTTTAAAGCCACACAACCCAAAGTGTGCATCCAACCCTATGCAGACTATTTCTAAGCTCATTTTCAGAGTGTCCTATACACAACATTACAGGCAAAGGGAACCAACAGAGTGTAAGGACGTGGTCTTAATATCTCTCCAGTGGATAAAGCCTGTAAGCTGAAACCATAGCTGCTGATTGGCTGCATTTTTTCTCTAACTTATGTGACTGAGTTCTTCTCCTCTGACTTCTAATGATTTTCCTGGGAAAAGAGGGAATTTTCCCATACTGTCACCATGATACCATAACTAGGTAGCCATGAAAGTTACAGCCAAAATACATAAGATGGATTAAAGAGCACATGAAATGGATTTTATGAGAAACTTGGTGTTGAAAGACCTGCATAAAAGCTGTAGTTTCTTTCCTGTTATTCATACCCCATGGCCATCACCCAAAGCTGGAGAGAGCAGCACCTGGCAGAACTCTCACAGAAGCAAGAGGCAGATTTTATATCACAGCATCACATTTGTGCAGTAAAACCATTTCCACCCTACAAATGGCTTATCTGCGGCTAGTGAGTGACTTAACAAGATCAGCCTTGTCAACTTCTAACTACACTGGCTAGCACTTTTTAAATACCAGCATTGTCCCTATATCTGCTCAGTCCTGAGCACAGTTTTCTATCGTTTATTAGTCATGTTAGGATTAACAGCAGAGGAGACAGAGAAAAGTAACTGCAGTGATGCTTCAGTTTTGAGCAAGGGGGAAAAGTATATTCAAGACAAACTGGGAAAGTGCCAGGCAATAAAATAAAAATTACTGAATAAATCCACCCCATCCCTCCATCCTACAGCTTTTGTGGACACAACTTCAAAGGATCAAACAAGTGTAAGTTAAACACAAACTCAGCCAAGGCACCTACTGAAACATTGGGCTCTCTCTGCTCTAGTTACAACCTCTAGTAAATCTGTTCTGTGAATTTTTTTAAACATTAGTTCCAAGTTTCACAGATCTTAACGCAAATATTTTAGCTGATAATAGCATGGAGAAATTGTTTGAGGAAAGTCACATCTTGTATCTGCTTTAAGACTGTCTGTGTTGTCCCAAGGGAATTAGTTGAGAGGACAGGGACAAAACACTGAATCTATTAAGCATGTTGGGCTAAAAGCAGTAATTGGCTTCACTTGATATTCTGCAGACCTAGTTGCATTATGCTGTATTAACTTTTCATGGCTTCATGCAGTGTACATTTTTTGACATTGCTTTCCCCTTGTCCCCATGAGAGCAGTCTGTCTATTCGTTCATCTCTGTTTACATTCTTTCAATAAATTACACGGATAACTCACTATTTTGCCTATTCTTCACTACTGGCATTTTTAGGTTTGCATTTACATAAGACATTCTAAGTTTATGAATTGAATTGGAGGCCATAAAGTTAAAACTAACAAGGCTATAAAAATGAATTTGCTTTAATACTGCAAACATGCTCACAGCAAAACATTAGTTGCAGCACGCTTTTCCTCATTTTCTCCTGCTTCCCCTTCACTTGCCTTAAGCCATGGAGGAGAAGGCACCTCACCCAAGCCCTTCATTAGCAGAATCTATCATAGCATAGCATATAGAGGAGCATCACCATTTATAAATTTAGTTCTGGGGCAATCCAACAAGCCTATCCACAGCAGCATCAGTGCAGCATCACAGCCTGGGAGTAAAGAAGCTCTCATTACGTGGAATGCAACTGGAAATGCAATGAGCTAATGCTCAGAAATTTCCCAGTAACATCTCTACAGCTGGTCAGAAGAGAAAGAGATTCATATAAATATGTTCTGGGGAACAAAAAATCAAGGTTCTGCAATCAGAGAAAGAAAGACGAATATTTCCACAGGAAGAGCTGCTAACACCCATACCAAAACAAAAGAAATGAGAAATAGATGGGGCTTGCCAGTCTGCTCCATAATTTAATCTTTACAGCATGTCTCTGGAAGGTTGGGTGCCAGTCAGTAGCTGTATTTTCACATAAATGACGAAGACATCAGTTCAGCCTTTCAGACACAAACAGACTTCTGCTCAAGAGCAAGTACTGTGCCAAACCACCCCAAAAAACCAGAATGGTGAGGTGCTGCTGAGCTCCATTTGACTCACATTACCTACTGACACAGCCTGCACCACCACTGCCTGACATGGCCCCAGGAAAGAGCAGGAGGCAAGGCAGTGGCTGTACCTGCTCTTAAACCAGGGAACTTGTAGGTAAAGATGTCATTCTTTGCTAGCTGAGAAAGTTCAGGTGTTTGCAAGCCCAGGGTTTTCAGGACTCTGGGACAGTCATGTATATTTGAAATGGCAGTGTGTGTAATTAAGGCTATACAACAGGAAGTATTTTGAAATAATGAGTTAAAACACTACTTCAAAACATTTTAGCTAGACAGCAAAACCTTGATAAAATTCTGATGTCATCTAAGAAACCAAATTCAAGATGACAAGAAATTCAGTGGGATTTAATTATACATACAGGGAGAAATTTTGTGAAAACAATCTGACCACAGAAATGAGAGCGAGATGGCAAATCTGATGATCTGATCCTCAGACAGACTGCCTAACAATTTCGGGTCATTGATATGAAACCAATTCCTACCTTAAACAACCGAAGCTAATTTGAGTGTTTAATATATGAGTTATTAATTACAATTAGAAACACTTGTCATATTCCAGACAGAAGATTAAGAGTTCCTTGATTTACATGGTACATTATCCTGATATTATCCAAACCTGCAGCTTAAAACAAACAGCAAGGAAAGACCACTCCCAAGAGCAGAACAACAACAAACCTGTTCGTTTGAGTTGAAAGGATTTCTTAGCCAAAATAAAGACAATGGATTAGCTTTCTCTTGTTATTTGCATTCAATTTTTGGTTTGCTAATGAGCAAAATCTCCAGATTATACAAGACTTTCATAATACAATTTGGGAGAGAAGTCCAACTACTTAAGGCAGGGAGTAAGAGCTATTAGAGCTGTTGATAAGCATTTTTCAAAATAAAATTTTCATGGTAAACAGGACTTCAGCAAACAAGGTTCCATTAATGAAAAATAAACCCAAAACATCCCAATAAAGCTCAACAACTTTGACCTTCTTAGAATACAATTTGTAGCTTTTGTGCTTCTTGTATGAAGTAAAAAAATAGACAATAGAAATGAAATGTTTTTTTCCTAAACAAAAAGAAAAAGATGTAGATCTTTCATACAAGATTTTGAATTTTTGTTGTTAGTCTGCTTAAAAAAGAATTTTTCATTTTTCCCAAAACTTTGTATCAACTGGAAGAACCCATCTCCTATAAGATTCCATGTTTTTATACCCTCTCCTGATGCTAGAAGGTATGGGTGTGTGCATGCATGATCCTGGGAGTCATCATCAAAAACCATAGCTGAGCACCCGACATTCATTTTTGAAAAGAAACAACGATTTTTCCAAGCTAAACTGAAGAATGTATCTGCCTGCTCCTGGCTACACACGTGCATTTTGCTAATTTGTGAACATTGGCTCTGAAGCATCTTGAGAAAAACAATAAAATACTAGTGCCTCTTGCAACCTTTGTGATATGTGTC
Organism: Cyanistes caeruleus; assembly: GCF_971803275.1. Lineage (NCBI taxonomy): Eukaryota > Metazoa > Chordata > Aves > Passeriformes > Paridae > Cyanistes > Cyanistes caeruleus. The sequence goes on from NC_141701.1 coordinate 112,704,314, forward strand.
CTTGAAAGTGGATTTGAAACTGGCATTTCAGGCAAATAAGGCTCATCATTATGGGATGCATGGGAAAGACAGGGAATGGAATAAGGTATTATAGTTATGCCATATTATCCCTAAAGTTAGTCATGACATGATGTGTCCTAGGCCTGAGGGGTCCATGCAGGAGAGCAGCTCTCCTTTGTAGGTTCCAGGCTGCTCTAGGAGACAGAGGCAGGGATGTGCAAACCTACAGTGTAGCTCAGACAGGGTCTGAAGGCCCCTGATAACTGAGCTATTTGCCCCGAGCCACCCTGTGGAATCATAGCTAAACTGGATGAACACAGAAGATCTACAAAGTCTGCACTTCACACAGCTTATTTTTTTTTTTTCTTTTCAAATTTCTTCAGGTGGTCAAATTACCTAAAGAAAATTCATAACTCTCACCCCCAGCAGAAGGCACATTCCTTTTTCCCCACAAACTGAGAGAATCTTTTTGTAGAATGGGACATGATTAGCCATTCAATGTCTTCTGTTATTTCAGGGCAGTGAAGAAATGTCATCAGAGATTTCCTCTGAATGTACTTCTAGGAAAAGGGGAAGAAGAACAGAATAGAATGATTCCTCTTGAAGGGAGCTTCGATGATCATCTAGTCTGACTCACAGTTTTGGGGCCTACCACAACTCAAAGCATGGTATTAATGGCATTGTCTAAATGCCTCTTAAAATGCTGACTGGCATGGACCATCAACCACATCTCCAAGTAGCCTGTTCCAGGATTTGACCACCCACCCTCTTGGTGAAGAAGTGTTTCCTCATGTTAAGTCTAAACTTCCCCTGACAGACGCAGCTTCAAGCCATTCCTGCAGAAGAAGAGATGAGCCAACAGTCCCTTCTCCATTTCTTCTCAAGAAGCTGTAGAGAGCAGTGAGGTGGCTTCTTAACCCTTTTCCTTCCAAACTAGACAAACCCAGTGTCCTAAACTACTCCTCAGAAGACATTCCTTCCAGCTCCTTCACCAGCATTGCTGTCCTTCCCTAGAATTATTCTAATAGCTTAACACCCTTTTTAAATTGTGGGGCACAATTTATGGGATTATATTCCTTTACTGTGTTCCCTCACAGTACAAGATCTCAATTAGTACAGTTACAGCTAATTTTTTCAGGATGTGCAATGTCAGCATTGCACAGCCCTTTGCAGAGAAAAAAACATGGTTTAAAATACAGTAGCTATCAGCTTGTTTTCAAGCATAAGTCAACACATGGGCTTTAGCTCATAAATCCCATGCAATTTGAAATCCTTGCTACTTATAGACTGTCTTTTTCCTAAAAGCTCTCTGGACAGGGGCACTCATGGTAAGCAAATTCATCTCTAGGCTTATTCTGGCTGTTGATCTACCGGATCTCTGTTTGGACACAGTGAACTTGCATCAAAATATTAAGGTTCTTTAACAAAATTGACAGTCTGGCAGCTTTCTGCACTCACTACACTCACTACAACAGTTTTGCAAACTGATTATTATGTGTGTGCCAAAAGATTGTTTTCTATATGCCCACCTGAAACCTGCGAATATCAGTGTGATGTTATTTGGATAGAACTTTTTAATTAATAAAAGAAACATGAACAACAAAGCTTCAGTCCTGCTTTGTAGCTATCTTACAGGTGTGTAGAAAGTCTTAGAGAGAGGAAGTTGTCTTTTATTTGTCAGGGGGACACATGGCCAGTCAAATCCTTGCCCACATCAACAGTATCAGCAACAAGCTTTTTAATTAGATGCTGGCAGAATTCCTTTAAAAACTCAGCAAACCTTTATTCACACTGCTGTAAAGCATAGACAGGAGTGACACTAACTGCATCACACTGATCCACCAGCATTTCATCTCTTGTGGTTCTTTGCACTTTCTCCATAGAAACTTCCAAAATGAAATCTCAGTTAATGCCAGCTATAGTTTTTTTCTTTCCTAGGAGGCAGGTACCCATTTTGAAATGGCGTAGGCTGACAGCAGCAGCTTCTTGCTCAGATCCCATCACCACAGCGCATCCATTGCTCAGCTGGCAGGTGGAAGGCTGGATGTGCTGGCCATGGCTGCATGGAGCTGTGATCCAGCAGGCTACTGATGGGTGAAAGCCTCACTAGGGTAACTCCCAGGCTCTACCCTTCTTTCCTGGATGTCATCAAACATATGAAAAAGTGAGCTGCATGGCCAGGTCTTTTAAAGGTAGATTGCAGAAAAGCATTGTTCAGGAAATTTAGATTTCCTTGTCCATCTTGATTTCATGGCATCTCAAGAAGGTAGTGCATAGCTGTTGCTGCTCCTGATTAAACTGAGAAAAGCAGTAGGCATAGAAGATCAAAACCTCAAACAAAAGATCTCCATCATGAACAAGGAAGGCCAAACCCAAGACCTCAATATGTAGTTTATGTTAAGAAAAAAAAAAAAATTGTTACTGTAAGTATTTTATTTGCCTGTGCATAAGAAGTTAGGACTGAGGTCACATCCACACACTCCCTACAGGACCACACACTGCATTCAAACTCTTGCACAAGATGCCTCTGTTTAAAGGTAGAAGCTGTGCAAATGTAACTCAAAAACATCTTTATAGCCTCATTTTCCCATTACAGAAAAAATCACTGATTTCTTCATTGTCATGACTTTTAGATCTCATGTATAGTATCCTATAGGACATTAGTCTCTAGAAATTTGTTAGGAATTAATACTTGGGAGTAAAAGCAATATAATCTTGTTTACAGCTTTAACTACAACACTTCTTACTTATCTCAGCAAGTTTCACTCACAGAGATTGAGGTTTCAATATTTTTTTAAAAAAAGTTTTCCTAACCCAGCCACGTTACATCAGCAAGAGTAGCTGAACTAAACTCAGCATGTTCTGAAGATCCAGAAAGACACAAAGAGCCACATCAAAACTCATCTCTGATGACTCCTGCTCTCTGTAACAGGTTAGCCAGACTGTAGATTAGCCACACTTCAGATTTAAGCACTTCCCTATGTGGAATTAGTTTGTACCTCCAGTTCTTGATGGCTGAACTGTGGCACTACATGAACCCAAACACTCTCCCAGAAGTAAATAAGTTTCCTCAGACAGTGAAAAGCACAAGTTACTAAACCTACTTAGCTACACTAAGAACAGTCAAGCCAAAGTGGGATTTTTTGAACATCCACCAAAGTGAACAGCCAAAAACCTGCTGGGGCCAGGAGGAGGAGGGTGGTACTGAGTCTTTGTGCCATTTCTATCTACAGCCCACTGCACATCTCTGCAATGCTCTCCCTCATCTTTCTGATCCTTCAACACCCTTAGGGATTCTTGCTAAAGGACTAGATCATCTGTAAAGTAATTTAATACACAGATACTAAACAGGAAGACATAAACAGTGTCATTCACCCATCTGTTCTGTGATGAAAGTTTTGCATACACATATTTATGCAGCAGCTAGCACTTTCACCACTGAAGTGCTCTGAAGCCACAGTGGAATGCTCTTCCCTGCGTGGCACAGGCAGGCAGCTCTTGAGCTGTGCTTCAGTATTCACACAGAAGACAATTGGTGTTGGGGTCTTGCTTTGTCAAACCTCTGTGTGGCAATATCAATTTCATAACATCATTTGCTTGGCCTCCAAAGTCTGCTATCCATCAGAGATATAATCCATGTGTTCCAGAGTAACACTGAATCAAGCCAATTCCTTGCAAGCAAACAGGTTTAGCAGACTTGCTTCAGCACTGCTGCTCTGAACAAACCCAAAATGTACATTCAGCTTGGGATACTCTGCACTCAGCTGAGGTTGAAAGAAATCTTTTTTGTCAAGCAGTTCAGACCCAAGACTAATGTCAGAAGGAAATGCAACTTCCACCAGAAATAAGGTTCCATCTTATAAGCTTCCCAGTTTACAAAGGGTAAAACCAGCCCTGGAACAATTAACCTGTGTATCAAGCACCAAATTAGCATGCACTTGATATCTGCTCTGCTCAGCAGAAGAAAAAAGAGCTTTTGGCTGCAGGAGTGCAACTGAGCAGCATCCTACCCTCTTTGAGCAGTGTAGCCTACCAAGGGGCACCCATGTGCCAGGATCTCTGCTCCCTTCCCTCCAGATGGCATGAGGACCAGCAGGACCCGTTACTTGTTTCCCACATTTTGTTGTGTTCTCTTTGGAGCACTTCCAGTTTAGACTATAAAGAAATCATCAAAAAGATTTTACATTTGCACAAAATGCAATGCCTAGAATGAAATGCCAGTTCTTAAGTTTTGTTAAGTTACTATCTGGTAAATATTACTGGAAAAAAAATTATAGGAATTATATAAGCATGAAATCTCTCAGGTCTCTTTTCCTATTTTCACCACTCAGAATTAAAGAAGCAGACATAATTCCAATATCTTAAACAAAAAAATGGTGAGACTAGTTCAGAAAATAAATATTGATCAGCCATTTTTCATTCTTCTCAGAACAATATACTTTTCTTTAAAAACAAATAAAAATTCAATGTCCTATTAGCGAAAACTGAGCTCTTTTACTGTACTTCTCATTGAACAATTCTATTTCTTGTCTTTGGCTTTATTCTACTACAGAAAACCCAGCTGAAAGAGGAGAGCACTGGTCCCATTTCTTCCAGAGACTGCCAAAGAAGACAGTCTTTGCAATCCAATGTGCCAATATCCATAGCACACACTCACTCATAACTTGAATTCACTCATCGCATGATCTCTCATTAACAAGGCAGCCTAAATCCAACAGTATGGTCATTCTTTTACAGGAGGCTGCAAGGCACAAGGTAGGTAAAAGAGCAATTTGAGCATTTTCTTTCATGCCCAACTGTACTGAGAGTACAGATTTGATCAGCTGCCTGCTGACAGATGTACTGTTGTTTACTCCATGTCCTTGCTTGTGGGTTTCTCCTCTGATCTCTAACAGGATCCACTGGGGCTTGCCAAGCTTCAGCTGCTCAAGTCTCTTCTCACAGGAGCCTGTAATGCTCATCACAGGAAGCCGTGTAAAATTCAGCTACCAGAGCATCATGTACTCACTAAAATCCAAAAGGGACCCTATCGGTCCTCAGATAACAGTGGGCAGATCTGTGTCAAGAAAAACAGCAGTCACACATTTAAAGGTGAAATACAACCCAGGAATAAGCCCCCAGTGCTAGGAATAACTGGGAACAATTTACAGAGTCAAATAGCTGCTTTTATCATTTTGTGTTTTCATAGATTGCATATTGAGTTTCTCTCCTTCTATTCAGCAGCATTCAGAAAATTTATAACAATAGGACCATCATTACTTGTTATACTTCCTTAAAGGCAGTGAACGAACCAAATTTTTGATCTATGCAGTGAGCAAATCAAAAACAAAACAAAGTAACTCTTTCTAAATTTTTAAGTTGGTGCTACAGACTGTCAATATTTTGCAGAAATGGTATTGCAGTGGCTAAGAAAGACAATCAACTCTTTCAATATTAAGATATTTTAGTGCTATTTCCCCTAACAACTCAGGGTCTGGTTGTAGTAAGACATTACCATTTCTGTACTGTACAGCACCTTCTGGGGTGCATGGGCAGCCAGAAAGCTGGAGCCAAAATAACACTGTTATTGAGAAAGAAGCAAGCATCTTCCCATGAGAGAGGTAGAATTTCTAACCCAGAACAGACATGCAGAAATTCTGGGGGCAGAACACCCTTGTATATATATTCAGAACAGGATTAAGGCTTATAGAAAATTTCCTAGCTAATATTGCCACATAAGACTAGTGTTATCACCCATAGAGACAGAAAGCAGCTATGAGCAGCTGAATTATGTCTTCCTCATGAATACCATCTTTACTGCTCTCATGCCCTTAAGATCAAATTAGCTCATACTGGATAATTACCAATGTCCCAAAAATGTGCTCATTATCGAGAGTAAACTCGGATTTAGCCATCAGAACCTTAGCTAGGCTAATAGACCAGGCCACTGCAGGCAGGGATAGCTAGCAGCAAGTCTATTGCTAAGACAGCAAATGTTGATGATTCTGAAAGAAGCTGCAAGAGGATGCTGGGGTTAAAGCTTTTGTCATTGTACTGTCCCTAAATTTGCAATTTTAAAAAACACATTGGACATCTGGAAAAGGGAAGGCTTGGGGTGACCATATTGTGGTATTTAAGATGAGAGGAACAGTTTCAAACTGAAAGAGGGGAGTTTTAAATTAGATATCAGGAAAAAATTCTTTACTGTGAGGGTGGTGAGGCATTGAAACAGTCTAGCCAGAGAAGTTCTGGATGTGGTGTGGATCTGGATGTGATTCCCTGGCAGTGCTCAAGGCCAGGTTGGATGTGGCCCTGAGTAACCAGCTTAGTGAAAAGTATCCCTACCCATTGCAGGTGACAAGTTGATTCTTAAGTTTCCTTCCAACCCAGGTCATTCTATGAATTTTGACACAGATTTTTCAAGAATGAGACTGCCAGCACCTAAAAAGGCATATTTGGAGCTTTCTATGAAAAATGGCAGCTTTCTGACTTATTTCACATCCAATTCACTGAAACGCCTCTAATTTTCTCTAGTGTAATATGCAAGAGGATTGATGTAAAAGTGTGACAGCCTAGATCTGTGGCAAGGTAGGTGCATTAACCAAGACAGTGCAGGATCTTGGTTGAGACACTCCACCAAAAATCTAAAAAAAATCTAACCCTAACAGCAAGGAATAGTTTGCAAAATGGGATAGATGCATAAAAATTCACAAGAGCAATTGTCAACTTCTAAACTCATAAGAAATTGGGTAACCTTGGAAATTCTTTCTGAGCTCATGTCTTTAAGTACAGCTTGCAGTGGGATGATGACTATTGTGGAAGAACCTGACTGAATTATAATGCACATCTTACTGAATTACTGGCAATATTAAATTCACTTTTCTGTTGTTTGTACTTATCAATACACTAAACTTCAGTCTTCCTGAATTTGAAATGTGCATTTATTAACTTCTTTGGAGAAATTAAATAACTCTTCCTGAATCTTAAAACAAAATATGTCAAGCTCCTAAATTAACAAAAGCATTTTCTAAAATATTCTACAGGAAAGCCGTATTTCATGTAGACCTTGATTCCATTGCAAAAAGTCATAGGAATCACAGGAAAATTCAGGGGTATTACTCCACTCAGAGTCAGCTTAGGCAGAGTACAGCCCTATCTAGACATTGCTCCTAGGCCTGATCATCCAATCAGATTTTATTTCTGCATCTATTTAAGCACCTGCCCCTAAGATGAGCACATCAGTATTGCAGGAGACCACATCAGAAATGTTGCTAAAGACAAGGAAAATTATACCCTCCACTACTCCCTTGTCCACAGGCCTAGTCCTTTTACCACAAAAGATTGGTCATATGCTTTACTCTTGGTAAATCCATGCTGTTTCCTCACTCACTTTTTTTTCCTTTAATCTGTTCAGAAATATGTCATTCAGCTGTAAAATAGATCTAAAAACATAGAGCTTTCTTTTCCTTTTATTCAACACTCACAATAGTAGACCAATGGAGGCAGCCAGCAGGTGCTAAGAACAGAAGTCAAGCACTGTTTAAGATATTCATATTGCTCTGTTCTTTGCATAATAGCCTGAATTCAAAACATTTGTGCCAATTCATATTACAACCTAGCTTCAATAAAGAAAAAAAGGTTAAGCATTATATCTGTCTGTTGTGTGCACACATAAGGTATGGGTGGAGCCTTGCAAGTAGTCCACACTCAAGACCCCCAGAAATGCATAACTACAGAAAAATTCCACCTCTGAGCTACCAAGGGAAGCATCAGTTAGAGCATATGTTTAAGTGTGATGCTCCAAATTATTACCAGTGATTTCAAGAATAAATCAAAGTCTTTCGCCTGAAGTAATAAACATTCATAGCCTTTAAACCAACATATAATCATCATTTTGTTAATGCTCCTTGAAGCCAATAATACCCAAAAAGTAAATACTTAAGAGCAACTGAGAGGCTTGGGAATAAATACTATTTTCTAAGTATCAGCATTTATGACTAATGCAGTTTATCATCATATCAAAAGAACAGTGTAGTACCGTGACTGCTTTGTCCTTGGTGCTACAGCTACCAACACAACCCCACTAACTTCAAGGTTACCATAAGACAAATAACAAATTATGTGGCAAATATTGTCTTCCAAGTCAGCAAACTCTTAATTAGATCATATGGAGCAGTCATGATTCCAGTCCTCAAGTGAAATTGGTATACTTTAAAAAGCCAGGCTGTTTAACTAGTGAATGGTCTGCATATTCTTAGAAATAGCAATAGTCAGTAGGGGGAGAAAAAAACCCCAACAACAATGACAAGGTTTTGTTCAACAGGAACATATGCTGGGAAGAGCACTCATTTTAATGTTTTCTAGTAATATCCATCAAGACTGTATGTTTGCTCAGGACCCTGAGATTAAGTATATAAATAATTTCATGATTAAACTTTCATACCTCAGCTATAGAGAGGCCAATATAACACATATGCACGTATTGTTGGGATGTTGTGTTGATATCTCACTATAAATAACAAAAACAAACCAAGTTGTGCATCAGACATCAGAAAAAAAGACAGAACAGACACATCTACTCCTTCATGTATGCAGCATGAAATCAGGGAAAAAAAGGAATAAAACTAAGACCTATGTTTACAGTCAGCAGAATCACATAAATGAAAAAAACACAGATTCTGAACAGGGGAAACTGCAGTTTTCCAGGAATTGTACTTTCAGAGGGTGTTTTAAAAGGGACCACTAAACATTCGTAAAAATGAACATTTATCTCTCCTGCCTATAATACATGCTAAACATAAAATGGAAGGGAAAGCCAAGGCAGCTTCTACAGGCGTGCTCAAAATCAGAAATTTAGATTTCTGAAAAAGCTGCAAACCTTCAACAAAAGACAAAAACTGATGCTACAGAAAATTTGTCTTGCATCAGTCTGATGTATGCAGATATTTACATCAGACTATTTTTGATCAGAAAAGGAAAAAAAAAATCCCTTCAAATCTCTTATATTGTTAAAGAGATTAATAAAAAGAACAGTAAATGTAGCCCTACTCTTAGTCATAGCAGGAGCTTGTCAGAACTTGCCAGAACCATCTGCACATTTCAACAGTACAGAAACGTACCAGTAATTTCTAGAAACCCTATGCAAGTACATCACTCAACATGCATTCCTTCTCAGATATTCAGGTGAATCACACTACCAAAGCGCATATGATGACAGAATCAAATGCAACTATTAGCTAATTTTAAAAGAAGTCTCTGCAAATGCAAATGAAAAACAATATTTACCTGGAGTGAAATAAGGCCAAGAGCTGTTTTTCCTCTCTAAGTACATCTCTTGCAACTAGAACAAGCTCTGCCCAGGTATACCCTGCAAGTACTTTTTCAGTACCCATGCTGAAGACATAATGAAAGACATGAAATAAAACATAAAAAAAGATATACCCATGCTTCTCAATAATATATTTTATTTTGTACTAGAACTTTTTGGGAAAGGTAAAGGACTGCAACAGTATTTTTTACAAACATCATCCATTATCACACGAGGAAGCCTGAAACTCAAGTGTCAGCTGGTATTTGCCAACAGTGCTTATTGCAGTGGAACTTCTCCCTCCTCAAATGAGAGGTATTTGTGGGACTAATCCAGTTTGAGGTCACACAATTTCTCAAGTTGTATGAGCAGAAAAGAGTTGAATTTCTTATTAGAAAGGTATCTGATGTTCAGAGTTTCCTGGCAAAGGCACTTTTTTGGCTGATTCCTCCACTCTGCAGTTCAAACTACCATTAGATCATGAAGGCCCAAGAGATCAAAGGAAAAAATAGTATCACCTCAAAGAATCTCATGTTTCTTGATGGCTCCCCACAGATGAGCTGCAGCAGCCAGATCCCACCAAATGGCAGGAGCACAGCTTAGCAGCAGTGCCCTAATGAAGTTGAGGCACTGTGAAGTGTATCTGAGCTCAGGTATCAGCTCTTGTTTTCTCCACTGAAGTCTCAGCCTCTGTTCAGGTCACAAAGGACTTTGCACAGTTTGTTCCTGGCATGCTTCAGGCTCAGCTCATACCATGAGCATGACTTGCCAGAAGTGAAAAACTATGGAAGAGGGGAAGAATCTTCAGGCCCTTTTGCAAGGTCACCAGCAGCCAATGCCTAACAGGGAACTGATATATGAGGGAGAAACACAAGCTTTATAGGGATAAAAACATTCAGCATGCTGAAAAATTATTTATGGGTAATTCCCAATAAGAACAGCAAGGCAGGCAGGAGCTTTCATGCCTACTGCTGGGGGAGAGTGGGGAAAATAGAAAAGGAAAAAAAAAAGAAAAAAGAAAAAAGAATAGATTAGGCTTAAGACAAATTCTTTATGTAATTCAACTTGGATACAGTATTTCTGACAAAAACCAAAGAATGTCTCCAGAAAGAAACAACTGCTGTCCCTTTTGCTCATGCTGTCTCATGGTTTAGACTGAGTGAGTTGCTGAGTGTCAGATTTTGAGGTTTCATTTCAGTATGTCTAAAGGAGGAAATAAGGGACTGGCAGGAGAAGAGACAACAAACAGTATCAAAACAATTTCTAGTTTCTTGGCCTCCATTTTAAACTTAGTTTGAACTTAGTTAAACTTAGTTTTGCTCTAGGACTAAAAGGAGAATATCTAAAAAAGTTATACAGTGCCTCATTAGAGAATTCACCTGATACCATGAAGAGTGAAAGAAACAAGCATTTCCAAAAAGCTTTAAAATATTATTACTTCACTTGGCTGCTGATCATCTTGGTCAGGTAGCAGAGCTACAATAGCACCAAAACTGGCACCACAGTGGTGTCATCTCTTGCGTGAAGTCATGGTGAGACGGGTTACCTCCAAATGGTAAGAAATAGTAGGTGGCTGTCATCCTTGGGATAGTGATGTTTCAGCAGATGTCTTTAAAGGATTTCCTCAAATAATCCTGGAAGTAATACTGCCAACCTTATTCAGCCTAAGATTTAAATACCTACTAGGAATTGCACTCTCCCCACAAGTAATGGAGGCAATGAGAGCATACATGTGACTTTGGGAAGGAAGTGCAACACACAACACCAGGTTAGAGACCCACCTGGAATTCTAAAACCATAAAATGACCGCCTAGTTAAAAAGTAAAGACTTTGGGCTTTGCTTCCAGGAGTGGTAAGAGGGGGCTCTGAAGAGGGAACCTCTCAAACAAGCAAAAAAAGAAAGTTACAAAAAGACAGAGCTGTACCTAGAGTCAAACAAAGGAAGCACAGCTGAATGACTGACACCAGAGGTTGAGAGGAATTGATAAGGGAAAGGCACAGCCTATAGGAGGGGGGTTCTATACATAGTGGCTAATAGGAGCATCTTCTGGCTTTCAGGGCTCCTGCAAAGCCACAGCACAATAAAAACATGACAAACACTTCAGGAAAGGAACAAGAGATATTCAGCTGCAAAGACAGAAGTTAGAAGAGAATGCAGTAACTCCACCAAGATATGGGAAATGTCAGCTATCAAGTTCAAACCTAACTCCAAGAAGCTGGGGAAGGAGACATGCAAGTAATTCACTCAGTAGAACTGGAAAAGTGTAAAAAAAGAAAGAAAAATACAATTTTTCACAAGACACAAGGTAAAAAAGTTAAACTGAAAGGCAACATATAGGTGCAGTAGAGAAAAGCCAGGACAAAATTTATAAGAAAAACTTTGCGTACAGAATCAGAGCTACTAACTATGAGAAGATTATACCTATTCTTGCAAACAAAGGGAAAGCATGCAGCAGTAAGACTGCAGGCAGTCTCAAAAGATGAAATATTGTATGCATATGACAAAACTAAAAAGAATGAGAGCAGTTTTAAATCACAGACTAGTAGCAACACCAAGGACATATTTGTGTGTAGCAGGCACAAAACAGATAACACAACCAAATGGCTCCAGAGACAGCAACCAAGATCAGAATTACATCTTCCCATCTTTGCTAGAAACAGACACAAAGGTAAAATACAAGACAAAAGGAAATCAATATAAATCTCTAAGAGTAGAACTATGTCCAGATAATGTGCTCACCCAAAGACGATGCTCTTACCTGAAGAGCTATGAGCATTACGACACAAATCTTTCCTAAAGAGATTAAGTAAACTCAAAGGTTATTAGGCTTCACAAGCTGTAAAAGTGTCTTCTGAAGTTTTCAACTCACAAATGTGCTGCAGTTATCAAGTAGTCAGAAAGATCTGGGTCTCACTGAAATTGTGCTATAAAAAGTCTAAGTTCTGAAATTTTTCAGTGAGGGAAAAGGGACTTTTCAACACATAGTTCTGACGTTTCCAGTCTCCAGATTTTTTGTGCCATGTTTGTTTCTGCTGAGGGAACAAACTACCACCTTGTTATAGATACATATATTGTTGGCTTTTTGCAAATATTAAAATGAATGTTATGTGTATAAGAATGGAAATTTTTGTTGCATTAATATAGTTTTCTTTATTTCTGTTCTTGATGAAACTTAGAAATAATGGTATAATACATATATGTTAAGCTACAACATAGCATTAAAACAAAAACTACTTTTGTCTGTATAACCCAAAGACTGAAAAAGATAGCTGGAGACACTTTCTTTTTCCTTTTGTAAACTATCTTATCCAGATGAAGACAGCAGTGACCAGAACTCTGGGGGGAGGAATTTATTGCATTTCTGGTATCAGAGAATGTAAATCTCAATGGCGCCAAGAAGATTGATCTATTGGGAAGGGGGCAAGAGAAAACTAAACAGAAGAACACCAAAGATCCTAAGAAGAATGTATGAATATGTATGAGAATTTATGGATATGTAGTAGGGTTCTGTTTTTAAGGGACAATCCTTTGTTAGTAAGGGGTGCTGTCTTGGCTGAATGCAGAGACACCCAGCCGTATATGTATACTTTATTTTTTTTTCTCCTAATTTTTTTTTTTTATTAAACTTTTAAATTTTATAAAAATTATGTGAACCTCGTTTTTCACAATCTCAATGTGGAATTTTTTTTTAAAAAAGTCTGACAAATAATTAAACTTGCACTATACCACTGTAATAATATCCAAGAGTAGGATACCAACAGACAGAGAAGACTTTATAGTAAGTCTTTTTACTGTACTGCTAGTACAACTACAAGTTAAAAAATGATCAAGGGATGTATCAGTGACTTCTGTAAGATAGTCTTGTAGCAGAAAAGCATAGCATCTAAATAAGAACATGAACTGTTAAACCAAGCGTGTTTCAGCCCACTTCAAGGTAACAGCTGGGGGTGGGGGAGAGGGAATTAAAAAGGAAAAATTTATATCAATTGCACCTGCATAATCAGACACCTCAGGAAAAAAACTTGATACTCAAGCACATTTTAACTGTCAAGGTGTTTTGAAAAATACTTCAGTGTTACACACAGCGAGAGAAAACACTTTGGCTGTCTACTATAAAATTCTTTTTAAAAGTTTCTCAGAAGTATGTGGGAGTCACTCTGAAATAGAACCATTTCTCTGGGGGCTCTAAAGATACAGTGCATTCCCCACCAGGGCCATGACTGTTCCCAGCACAGAGCTGTGATGTGCATTAGGATACCCAGTTCAAGCAATAGGCTGCAGTTGTACTGAAATGCACAGCAGATTTTCAAGCATAGTAGAAATCACCAATTTCACCAGAAAAAAATAAATACAATAACATAATTATCACAGACTATTATCTAGACACCTGGGAACTAAAAAACCTGTCACACATTACCTCAGTGACCACTGTAATCAAAGCAATGGACCATTTGCTCAGCCATGATACCTGAAAATGTGAAGTATCATTACAGTAAACCGGGCTCCCTTGTCTTTGTGTGATTTACCTGGAAATGGGAAGTCAGGCATGTCACACACCATTTCCATAACAGAGTAGAAAATCAAACGGCAAAACTCAATAGCAGTTGAAATTGTTACTGCTAGTCAAGAGAAAAAAAAAAAAAGAGTGTGGTAAGCCATTCTGAACTGAAGAACAGCAGAAGTGAGTTTAAGGCAGTCCTATGTGACATTAAGACATGCACACTGCTACGTGACAATCACACACAGCGGTTTGTGCAGTCTTGAGATGCACAAAAACAACCCTCCTAAACACAGCAGAAGAAAGGTCAGTTACCAGAAAGGTTAAGTGATTGCTTGCATTAGCAGGACAACATAGATCTTACTGGTTGTAACAGGACATTAAACAGCTTAGTTATATAAAACATTTATTTTATGCTCCTCATAGTGGTTTTGACACATCTTTCACAGAAGAGTTTAGCAGTGTGTAAGGCCTCTGGCAGAACACATAACACTGATTTTTTTTTTTTTCCTTGCAAGCACATTATGGAACGACAGGAAAGTGGAAAACAAAGGGGAGAACCTGGATGTTAAACTGCTTTCACTATTTCCCTTTTAATAATGAATAAAATGAAAATAGTAATTATGAAAGCTACACTTAAACTGAAAATGTAAAAAGAGGAAAATAATTTTAGGTCAGAAACTAGACCTTACTAAATCTATTTTACTAGAACAGCATCATTAATTACAACCCAGAACTTCCACAAGTTTAGAAATAAAATCAAAATTCCCCCCATTCAAAAGTAGGTATAACCACTCCTTGATATATACAGTACCCAAGAAAGAATGTAAAGCTATTGATGCATTATTTACTCGTCACCTTGTATACAGTCTCACTGGGTATTAATTAACACATGAAAATGTCCAGTGTATTTAATAACTAATTAGAGTGGAAACTAGATGATGTGCTCCCGAATTCAAGCCCTGGGCTGTGGAAAGACATGCACTCAATAGGCTATTAAAACATAAAGACAGCACTTGGAGCAGAGGAAGGTTATGAGCCCCACATTAGCACAGCTCCCTGCTGCTGAAGTGGGGGAGCACCTGCCTGCCCTCAGCAATAAGCATTTGTGGTTGCATACAGGATGAAACAATAGGCTGCTCTTCAGAAATGCATCTCTGGTATCAAATGCCTTTTTCCTTCCTTTTCAGTTGTGAGCCACTAAGCCACAGGAACATCGTGACTGTATGGCTGACTGCTGCAAGAGTATCAGAAAGCACCTTTGAAGTGTCATAATCTGTAATTTAAACCTGCAATACATCTTAACACAATGGACTGCAATATCCTGTCACAGGCAGAAGAGGTTTTCCTTACATAAACCTTTTTTAGTCAGGAAGAAATCTCTTTTTTAAGTGGATTTCAGCAAACTAACTAACTTACTTTAACCAAGACAGCGTTCTAAGGCACACAGCAGAGCATCTGTATTTACAGTCAGTCAGATGAAGCCTGACACAGATGGTAACAGGTAGGACATCTGACATTACAGATGATACCATTTCCTTAAACAAATTCCATTATGCCCAGGTACGTATTGAGCTGCAGTAGTTTCAGATAACAGAGTGACCTTTCCTCCATATGTGCTGTGATACTTAAGTAAAGGAGGACAAATTAAGGACAAAATTCAAGCTTTCCCTTTGAATTATGCCTCCCCTTCTCCATTTCTTTCACGTGCATTACCAGGTATAAAAAGCATACACAGCAAACCACCACCAAGCTTTCAATAGTCTGTTCACCAGGATGCAAGTGGGATTTCATTCGCATTCAGTAGCGCTGTGAAGGGATCAGACTCAATTAAAGCACTCACGCTTTTTAGAATTCTCTATAGCTAACCTCTAAGAGAATTATCACAGTGCAATCAGACCACATCCTCACCAAAAAGGTAGTCCAGAAACACGAATACGCCATGCTGTGTTTCTGAATTACTGCAAGCAGCTGAGCAAGCAACTTATTAGCTGAACAGGAAACCAGGCATGCTTGAAAATACAATTACTGCAATGTTAATGTGTCACTGTCACTGATCTGGACTTTAGAGTTGCCTTCACAAAGGGAAAGTGACCAAGAGTGATAACTATGAAATGCAAGAGGTAGGAAACTGTCATGTAACTGTTGCCGGAGGCGGGGGTGGGGAGTGACTTTGTTTTAATTGCTGCTTATATGTTTTTAAAACAGTTTTTTCCACCTTATCAAAACACCAAGTAAAACTCTACTATTCATGAAATTCTTTGATGTTTTGGATTCTTCCCTGTAAAATTTTCCTCTTCCCAAGCATCTGTATATATCAGAGGCAGCTATAGGTACTCCAAAGCAAGTTTTTAATAAACTGAGATACATATCAAGGACGTGGTTTAAAAATACTTTTAAGATAATGCTTCTGCCTCCTTGTGGCAGATGCTGGCATGAGCCTCCCTCCAGAGCTAGTTCAGCTGCAAATGCATCTGTCAGCCCTGAAATGCACAGAAAAATTAGCTCTCCTATAAAATCATCAAAAAGCAGATTACATCTGATATTTTAACTTACTGAGAAACCACAAGAAGTTTCAGGACAAAAAGAAGCAGGAAAAAAAACCACAGGAAAATTTGTGTTACTCGTCCTGAGTTAAGGGCTATTTAGCACATCCCTGCAAGCACCAGCTCAGGGGAAAGCAAGGCTGGGCTGGGTCCTGGTACTCATCTGGAGGCCTTAGCAACTGAGCCAACAGGAGTGTCTGGCTTTGATGTGGAAAGCATTAAGTTGCTTGAGACTCTGTCTGTGCAATGCTTGTTTGTCTTTTTGTTGCACTGACACAAATGCAATATACCATGGTGATGGATTACTGTCCCACTGCAGCAGAAGCTGGAAAAGCTCACCTGCCCTACATATGAAAAATATTCTCTATAACCAAGAATAGTCTTCACCTTTAGATCACAATAACACACATCTAAGTAACACTAGAACATCTGTAACACTTCAGAGTAAATGAAGAGCAATCCTTTCTGAACCCTGCTAAAAGAGCCAAGGGTTAAATATGCATCATTACTCTGAACACACCTCAGGAGACTTCTTTTCCTGAGGAGTTAGTGAGTTTCCAGTTTGTTTTAGGAACCTTCAAGGACTTCAGTCAGCCTTTTAATGTTGGACTCAAGTATGTTGCAGGATCCATGCTGCTTCTACGTAAGAGTTTGCCAGTTCCTTGATAGATAGAGATCATGAAGATTTCCTTCCTCATGGCACTTCCAAACTACAGAAGGTGTCTTAATCAGAACCCTTGCTGCTTGCAAGTTCAATATATATATATCAATAAATGTATATATTTATAAAATATATTAAAATTTATATAAGACCCAAGTATCTCTTTGGGAAACTGGCATTGTATTCCACAACTCCAAGTGACAAGGTGTGAGCCAGAGTTGAAAGTTTGGTGCTTTCAATTTAGTTTACTTGTGTCTCTTCAACAAGCCCTTTCAATAATGATAGTTTTGTTCTATTCAGGGACCAAAATTGAGTAGTTCTTGAGAAAGATCATATCAAGTCCAATATGGGAGAAAGGTTTAAATACTAAACATTTATTCTGCAGATGGTTCTGGTACATTATATTGTAATGGGGCAAAGTACACAAAGAGCTAAAAAATCCTACAGACTATGTCCCTAAATGAAAGCTTTCCCACTGAAGACAAAAAATAATCACTGTAACCTTAAACATGAGGAATTCTGAAATTGTTCTGGCGCAAGAGTAGCCACTTAATTGTGACATGAAAACACTCTAGTTCATGGACACTTCTCATATCAGTCAAAACAAAAATCTTCTATGGTTTTTTTCTTCATACTTCTTAAAGCAGATATATCAACAGTTTTACAACCATTGTTATAGGGACGATTTCATATTAATATTTGTACTGCAAAGACTGGTACAGCCACTATTGCTTAGTAACTATAAAACTTCTCATATACTACATTTGGGAAATAACATCCTAGAAGAACCAAGATTAAAGAGAAGTTAGAAAACTGAACTAGGAAAAAAAAATAAAAAAGGTTACATACAATAAAAGAAGTTTCAGCTTGACAATACAATTTAGTTACTTAAATAACTTGACTACTGCCCTGAGATAAAAGAATTGGGTCTGATGACTAGAACTGAAAACAAGTGGTCAAAGGGCATGGAAATCAGAACTTAATCCTATTTTCACTTCGTTTTCTTTAGTTACTTTTCAAAATAATTGTCAGCACAACATTCCTAGATAAAAACACACAGAAAGTTATGTGAACATACAGATGACAGTAGCTCAGATAACGCTCCACAACCTGAAGTTTGGCAATAAGCAGTCATTTGATATGTGCATTGTGCTATTGCCCCAGAGAACAGGGAACACAACTAATGGAAGCTCAGGCATAGTATATTTATTTTACAAAACTGTATATTGGCTGTAGAATTCGTGCTTCTCCTTATAGAAATGGAACCCCATGAACACCTCCTGCAATGTCCTTCTCTGCACAAGTAATGTTTTTAATTTTCACTATCAGATACCTGTAGCATACTTCACTCAGTAAGACAGATGGACTCCTCCTTCACAGTGTAGTATGGAGAGATGTACAAAATCCTTTGAGGGAGGTATTTCATTGTAGTTTTATTTTCCAAGGGAATCCACACAGAGCTTGCTGGCCTACTGCATATAGTGTCCTACTACAAGGACTAAGTATTCTACAATTTTCTCCTTGTATGGTCTATTTTCAGTTCAATGCAGCTAGATTTCCACTGAGACCATAACATCATCTGTTTATATATTCTGTCAAGTGTTCCCAAGACCTACTTCAATTGTTTTTCTAAGTGTAGGGCCTCTGCTGTAGGTCCTCAAATAAAATGCATGCAATATTGATCAAAGTCCTGCTTGCACTCCATGCAAGATTCAATATATTCCTATTAGATGAGTACAAGCAGAGCTCGATCTTTAGCAGGATAAGCAAGCTCTGTACTGCAGGACACAATAGAACTCAGTTGTTCTAAGTGGCTTAGAATTTTGTCTAGCTTTTGGAGGTCCATCTAAAAATCACTGGGAGGATTAACAACAATTTTCTCTCCTGCTCCGTACAGTCAGCCATGGTTATGAAGACACACAGCATGATTTTGCTTCCCACTTCCACTGCCCACAAATGTAAACCATGGAAAGAATCTTCATGTACCTTAAATCTAAGGCTCATTAGCATACTCTGCCAAATTATTATCTCCCTCCACAAGTTTATGGTGGGTATGTTTGCAACCTGAACAGTATTCTAGTTTTCCCTGCTTCATTTTGCATCTATGCAACTGATATTGGCATTTTAACTGTGGATGAAGGGGGATTCAAATCAATCTCATCCACAGAGGCACTGTCACTAATTGTTGGGAGTTCAGATGCTTTCTCCATTTGAGCCCCATTCTCACAATAGAAAAAGAAACCAACAAAACTTCTCATAAGGAAAACATGACTCTGGCAAAATATTGTTGGTCACAAATTTCTATTTTCATTGGAACCTGTAGGATTTCTGCTTGCACTTACTTCAGCCTTTTCAATAACTTCTTAGTTGCTTTTGGTTTTGACATTTTAATTCAAGTTTCTACATCTACTGTTTTGCCCCGATACATTAATTGTCTTGAACATCCACTATCGCTGAAGCAAAAAATACAGTGGTTTTATGACAATATGTAAGTCAAGTTTATACAGAATCATTCTTTCTAGTTCTTTGCCTACATGATCCCTATTTCACTTCCCTTCTTAGAAAATCTGAATATTTCATTTGGTATGGAATTAAGGTCTTGGCTTCCCACATCAGTGGACTTTGAGGTATTACTATAAGTTACTTGTAGGCCCTTGGTGTTTTTAACAATGCAATCTCATCAATGTGTGAAATATTGGTGCTTTTCAAAATAATCCCAGTCAAAGCTGAAAGCCCACTTCACAGGCAGGGTGATGGTCACTCTACAGAAGGCTCTTAGACACTGGCAGAACTACAGAGTAATAAAGACATTCATCATGGACCTTGAAAACAGAACTTTTAGATAGGGTACCAAGCTATAGAGAGGATTGAGTAATGCAAGCTTTGGTGACTTTGGAGAAGTTAACTAGCTTCTGCTAGGAAGACCTCCTGAAATTCTCAAAGAATTTCCCTTTAAGACTAAAAGCTTGTCATCAGAATGAAACAGGATCTCTAAACACTCTGGGATCACACTGAACCTTACATTGATTTAAATCAACAATATAAAAATCTCATTTTCTTTCTAGCACCACATTCCTGCCTACAGATAACTTCCACCAATGCTTAGCATTAATAAGTAACTGAGTCATTGTTAATACAGAACAGGGGGGAAAAAAAGCTGTCATTTCCTGATTGCAGTTTGATTTCAAATATCAACACAGCTTGATGGAACAAAAATGGAGCACTCACACAATTAAGATCTTAACTCAGTAGGCAACTAATCTTTGCCTTGAGACATAAGGAGTAACAAGCATCTTGATATAACTGAATTTTATCAGTGTTCAATGACTATTCAAGCTTATGTAGAGCCATGTAGAAGACAGCAAAGCTCACAAGCTGTTGAAGCAAAACTTAAATACTGAGATCTCTAGTTAACAAAAGCTTCTTAGACAAGACCAGCTCCAAGATTAGACAAAGAGATCCTTTCTAGAGCCCATGCTCAGAAAACCCAGAACAAACAAACTGACTTTGAAGACAGAGAATATCTGTTTCTCTGACTTTGAGTTAAACTGAATGTTATCCTTTGAGGAACTGGTCCATATGTTCAAGAGGTATTTTCCATCTCCAGCTTTTATGATTCATACATAGATTGCAATTTCATTGCTACGGGGTAAATACATTTTAAATTAGACTATATAAAGAAGCTCTAAAGTTGCCATGACAGTTGCAGCAAAATGCCTTGTCATTTCTCATTACAAACCATAGCCTGTCTTTATAACCAAATTAGCTTTTTAAGCTATTCCCCCAAATGTATCTGCAGATTTATTTTTGTTGATCCACCAATTGTTTCTTTCAGATTTGCATGGTTAATTATCAAAAAGAATGATCATCACTTAGATTATTAAAACAATCCATCAGCCAGCTTTGTTCTCCTTCATGTAAAAGACAGGGAAGGGGAAAGAAAGGCTCTTTAAGAAGTTTTTGTCTGGACCTTGTTTAGAAAGGCAGAGAAATAGTTCTATGCCACCAGCCCTGATTTGACTGTCTTCCCTAGACATGCCCCAGCCCCAGATCCGCCCCTGGACACAGCTCAATGCCAGCTGTTTCTCCTCCAAAGGTTAGCCCTCCTCCTCAGCTAATGTTTGCTCTG
Organism: Cyanistes caeruleus; assembly: GCF_971803275.1. Classification (NCBI taxonomy): domain Eukaryota; kingdom Metazoa; phylum Chordata; class Aves; order Passeriformes; family Paridae; genus Cyanistes; species Cyanistes caeruleus. The sequence continues at coordinate 112,725,435 of NC_141701.1, forward strand.
GAAAACCATCAGTCCCTTTGTTAGTGCAGCTGATGGTGGATCCAGCCATGTCTCTTGGTTGTAATTCCTTTCCAGGTGTAAGGCTTCAGGAGCATGAAAGATGAGGGGCACAGAGAGCAAAGTCCTTCTGTTACTTTTAAATACTAGAACAAGGGGGAAAAAGGCCCCTGAAAATAAATTGAACTCTTCTGCTCCCGCCTATCTTGCAATCTTTAAAAATATTGGAACACTAAAGAAAGCAGGGGGGGATAGAGTAGTATCTATGTAGGCTGCAATTATCATACTAATTATTGTCTGCATCAAATTGATTGCATTAACCAGAAAGCAGAATTTTTTAAAAAAATCCTTCTGAACTGTTCATTCCAAGAACAATTAAATATAAAGTAAGAAGTAACATGATGAATTGCTGACAAGTGTTAAAACATCATCTGTTGGCAGCTTCTTTTTCTTTTAAGATGTCATAGCAAAGTCAAAACGAAGACATCTACCATAGAAGATTTCAAATGACATATTTAATAGAACATGAGGCAAGATGTTTGTGTGTAACACACTTCGTCAATCTTTGCTATTAGTCAACACATCAGGGATACTACAGATAACATAATGAAAAGACCCTATTGTAAGATTATGTGCAGCTTCAAACAATATTATCTGAAGTTTATATGACAAGATCTGAACCTTGGGAAGAGTCAAGAATAATGTTGCTAGACACAGCAAGGCGATAGTTTCCTTAAAAGACTTACAGATTTAAAGAGTTCTGAATTCAATCAATCCACTATAGAATTTTGTTAGAATTCAACCGTGTAGCTGTGTGAACAACAAAACTAATTAAGCCTGATAGTGAATGTACACACATCTTGCAGCTGATTGACTTTAACTGAATTATTCCTTGAGCTCTGGGGTAAGCTCATCCCTTAACCGTAAAATCTACACAGGAGAGAAAGTTCAGCCTCATTCTTGAAAAAACACAGACACCAACAACTGTTTTTCCCCCAGTGTTAGGAAATCCATAACATGGTCAGTGTAAGAGAGCTAATTGTGGACATCAAGATCAGAGGCAGACTGGGCTGCAGTGACCCTGCATTGCTGGAATTTGCAGTCCCAAGTGATATGGGTCAGGTTAAGAGTAAAGTTAGGCCCCTGAACTCCAGGAAGGCAAACTTCCAAAGATAACCAATAGGAGCCTCTGCCTTCAGGGACAGAGTAGAACAGAGCTGGTAAACCTTTAGGGAAGTCTTCCATCGAGTCCTAGAGCTAGCAATCCTCACGAGCAAGAAATTGGTCATGGAAGGCAAGAGACCCACATGGCCAGGTAGGGAACTACTGGTCAAGCTAAAGAGGAGGAAGCAAATGCACAGTGGACACAAGGACAAGGTAATCTGGGAGGAATAGAGATGAATTTTGGGTGTATAGGGATGTGGTGAGGAAGGCCAAGGTGAAGCTGGAACTGAACATGGCAAGACATGCAAAGAGGAACAGGAAGGCCTTGTACAAGGATGTTAAACAGAAAAGGAAGTTCAAAGAAGGTGTATTGTCCCCAATGAACAATACTGTAAAACTGGCAATAAACAGATGAAGAGAATACTCAAGTACTAAACAACTTCTTTTGTCTCTGTCTTCAATGGCAACTTCTCTTCCTATGCCTCTCAAGTGGATGGAGAGCATGTTGGGGACCACATTTCCTACTGCAAGTAAAGAACAGGTTCACCACCACCTCAGGAACCTGAGTTCCTAAGTCTGTGGGGTCCAGTGAAATACATCCCAGAATCCTGAGGGAACTGGCTGATTGCAAGGCCACTCCATGATATTTGAAAAGCCATGGCAGTCAGGTAAAGTCCCAGGTGACTGGAAAAAGGGAAATATTGCACCCATGGAAAAGAATGGTAGAAAGGATGACCCATGCCAGGCTCATCTCTGTGCCTGGCAAGATCATGGAACAGATCCTCCTAGAAGCTATGTTAGACACTGGGAGGACAAAGAGATGATTGAGGATAGTCAGCATGGCTTCACCAAGGGCAAGCCCTTCCTGACTAGTGACCTTCCACGACAGAGCCACTACCGCAGTGGACAAAGGAAGGGCTACAGACATAATCTATGGTTCCCCACAACATCGGTCCCTCAAAATTGGATAGATGTGGATGCAATGGCTGGACTGATAAGTGGATAAAGAATTGGTTGGACTCTTGCATCCAGAAGGTAGTGGTCAATGGCTCAGAGTCCTAAAGGACATCAGTGACAAGTGATGTGCTTTGGAAGTCCATACTGAGACCAGTGGTTTTTAATCTCTCCATTAATGACATAGACAAAGGGCACACTCTGAAAGAATTTGCAGATGACACATCTGAAAGAAGGGAGGTCATTCAGAGGGACCTGGAGAAGCTCAAGAAATGGGCCCATGGGAATCTCAAAGTTTAAAAAGAGCAAGTTGCTGCACCTGGGTCAGTATCAACACAGACTATGAACAAACAGATCAAGAGCAGCCCAGCTCAGAAGGATTGGGGGATGCTGGTGGATGAGAGGCTGGACGTTACCTGGCAATGTGTACTTGCAGCCAATGTGCACTTGATCCGATCCAATCCAATCCTGGGCTACACTGAAAGCAGTGTGGCCAGCAGGGCATGGGAGAAAATTCTGTCCCTCTTCTCCCATCTGGTGAAACCTCACCTGGAAATGGGGTGCATCCAGCTGTGAGCTCCCCATCACAGAAAGGACAGCAACCTGTTAGACCAGGTCCAGAGGAGGACTGCCACCCCAATTAGAGAGATGAAGCACTTCTCCTATGAGAAAAGACTGAGAAAAATGGGATTCATCCTATTTTTCTAGAGAAGAGAAGGTTTTGGGGTGACTGAATTGTGACCTCCCAGTACCTGAACAGAGCCTACAAAAAGATGAGACTTTTTGCAAGGGTGTGTAATGAGAGAACAAGGGAAAATGGGTTTAAAGAGAGTAAGTTTAGATTAGATATCAGGAAGAAATTCTTTATTGTGAGGATGGTGGGGCACTGGAAAAGTTGTCCAAGGAGTTGTGGAAGCCTGGAAGCGTTCAAGGCCAGGTTGGATGGGACTCTGAGCAACCTGGTCCAGTGAAAGGTGTTCCTGACCACAGCAGGGGCTTGGAATTAGATGATCTATAAGATTCCTTCCACAACCTAGGTCATTCTATGATTCTCCTCCATGAACTGCCCAGTGGCTACAAAAGGGAGATCTCATGCTTCCCTTTGGTATGGCATTACCAACATCTCTCCTCTGTTGTACTACTACAATTCCCTTAAAACCTCACATCTCTGAAAGGTTCAACAAACTTGCATCCTTCCTTTTCCTCACTAAATTCAGTCAAATAGGGAGCAGCCAGCATTCATAGATAAAATACCAATAAGCTTAACTTGCTAAGCCAAACAGACAAAAAAGACTTATGGGAGGAACATTCCTTGGGGTTTCTCAAACTGAGTCTGCAGTTTTGAACTGAGGTTTCCAAAAGAGGTTGGGTGTCTTTCAGTGATGATACAATATGTGTCACAGGGAGAATTTTGTCTTTATTGTTAAAAAATTTGTAGAATAATATAATTTTCAGTCTTTTTAAATCTTATCAAATTCTTGTTCTAGAAGAAAATACTTTTGAGAGACAACATAAGTGCAGCTGACAGATTGCTTTTGGAAATGTTTTACATCTACAGAAGTCATTACAAATGCTGTTAGTTTCCCTCATGCCCAGCTCACACATTTCTCTAGACAAACCTGAGCAGACACTTAGCACAACACATACATTTGGTGTTTGTCATCAAAAGGATTTACACAACAGTTGAAGGGACCAAAAATTTTGCTGGCCTAGGGGAAAAAAAAATATAAAACAAACAGCTGTTTAGAAACACAATTTTGAAGAAAAGTCATTTTTCTCCCCTGCATGCTGCTTTTTAAGATTAGCCAAGCTATAGATGGAATCTTCTGAACCTCAGCTTGAAAGTGCAACATGATACCAATGGTATCTGACAGAGTAATGATAACTTCCCCTTCCTGAGAAAGGAAACCTGCTATTTCTTCCTCACACCTGTAGAAGAGACATATACAATATTGTGTCTTGGAAGAATCCTCCTATGTTTTCATAACCATTACACCCAAAGTTTAACATTTATACACTACAATCAGGGGAAATTTAACATAATTGGTTTACCAAGACTTAGGTGTTGGGAACTAATGCCCAAATCCCATGCTTGGTGAAGAATATATGTCTAACCCACAGAGTAGACTAGAGGTACCAGATGCACAAATTGCAGAACAGAGCCTGCATTTTGTCATTTACAGTGACTATAAAATATAAGCCCTTCTTTTAAATATAAACTTTGTATTCTTTTTAAAGATACCATCAACCTTCATCCTGCTGTGTTAGTAGCTGTGCCAGACACGAAGTATTTCTCCACAAGTAGTTAAGAGAAAGCATGGGGATGGATCTTATGAACATCATTGCTTCCCTCCAGGCACAGGCTCTTACCCTATTGGAGCTTACAAAAATGCTTTATGTTCAATTCAGTCAGCTGCCTGGGGATTATGTCCAGACAACAGGTAGCATACCTTGGATGAGCACCTAACAGTGCATACATTTATATTTACTCATATTCTACCACTGACCATTAAAACAAAAAAAAACCAAAAAAAAAAATCTGTTTCCTTATTTAGTTCCCTTCTCAATTTATAAAAGCCTTAACTTTTCAAAACTAAGTTTTATGCTGTACTTTGGTTGGCAACAGGCACAACTGCTCCCGAGTCTCATTTGGCTGAGTTATCTTCACACAATAAAAATCGCTTACGCATCCTGGTGTACTGATGCATTTAGCTGAGCAGCCAACTCAGTGTGCCCTGCTCTCCTGTTACTTGCAAAGCAGTCACTGAGATTAACTCTGCCCTTGCCCATGACCTTGGTGAAGTTGGGGTTGCCAGTGCAGATTCCTGTGGCTTTACAAAACATATTCCAGCTTCAACCTTCCCCTATACTGTCCTATGAAAATCATCATGCCAGAAGCAGCAGCTCACAGATTTCACCAAGGAAGCATCAAACTTTGGAAAGCAGAACCTTTAACATCAGGTTTCCAGCTCAACCTACCAAGCTGCAGCAGAAAAGATGGACAAGTGTATGAGAGGTGAGACACACAAGAAGAAAGAGTGGCTAATATTTTGTCTGCTACTAATAAAGACTGACCTAATACATGGGTCAATCTTTACCAGTAGTAGATAAAAATCCCGAAAGGCTCTCATGTGCATAACATGGCATATACAGTGGATGTAATAAGAGCAGCAGACCTGGAATGCTGATCACAGATATTCGAATTTTCCAAACTTTCAGTGAACTTAGTGCAACACATGATGTACAAAAGAATAGTTACACTTCTAAATGTTTAACTAGTTAAATTTGATCTTGCAAGGCACTGTCTCCACCTCAAATTCAAATTTAGTGAATAATCTAAAATAAACCTAACAGAGGCTTGTTGAAATTCAGTGAGTCCCTTTGGCATGTCAAAAAATTCAGTTTCTAGCATTGCATACTTATTTTTCCATGTGCTTATCCAAATGTAACCAAGATGGCAATGCAATGTTGCAATACTATGATGACATATTTGTAAAGTGGAATGCCTAGTTCTGAAAAGACAATTATGGAAAGGAGGTATTTAGGGATTTGTCACATAGGGATTACACAATAAATGTATTGCAAAACTGGCAAGTTTCCCTTATTAAGTCTAATTAAGCACATTGAATTTTGCTACCTTTTCTGGGTAAACACCAAGTACCAGGAGGAAGGAATATATTCTGTGGCTTGGGTTGTCTGGTTTGCCTTTGGAAAATTGCCAGATCTCATCTGACCCTTAAAAATAAGGGTTAACCCTAGTAGCTCGACTAAGTCACTGTCATTTAGATGAGCACACTGGTGGAGCTCAAACCTAGGTCAACAGTGAAGGAATGTTGTTGTCACTTGACAGCTGTTCAGCAGCTTCTGGGAAAATTGTTGGTGTTCTCAGTAAGTTTTCTAGTGGACAGGCACATAACCTTAAGTTTACTGCCACAGTGTGCCGTGCTCAGCAGAAAAACAAAGGTCTGATTCATCAGGGAGACAGTGATAGTGACTTTCTCAATACTTTTTCCAAGTCAGACTTGAGGCACTGAAGGAAAACAAACAAGATTCAAAGCAGCTGAGTACATTACTACTTATTGTGCTTTATTTAGTATTTAGAACTAGCTATCTTCCACCAGTTTAAAAGAAAACTCTCTTTACAGGAATGTATCTTCTGAGCCATTGCTCCAACCATCTTTGAGTTCAGGTAGCCTGATAGAACCCATCAAGGAAACTCACTATTACCTATCCTCCTGCTCCAAGTAGTCATGAATTCCACTTGGACGTGTCTTAGGCTATAACAATCCCAACTGCTACCAGAAGCCATACCTAGTTTGGCTTCCTAAAACTAAAATTCTCTACCCTCATGCTGCACAATTAATCACAAGGTTCATTTTGACCTTGTGTGCTGTGAAAAAGCCTACTGAACAGACACCTGTCTAATTATCTTCTTATCAACACATTACTGCTCCAACACATACACAGGAAGAATACAAGGGCAAAAAACAAGGCAAGGGGAAAGCAGGGACACACACAACAGGGACAAAGCAAGAGAGAGAAATTATTTATACTGAAATCTCTGACCTGAAATTCAATGAAACAGCTGCCACAGTATAGCTGGAATATCACCTTTCCTAGCTTCTGCCTTCCTGACTGGTATACTGGTATTTCCATCATCTCTGTTACAAAGATACTGTATTATAAGCTATCATATGGAAAGCTAAAATATTTTGGCTGTTTGAAATATAGACACTACATTGAATGTTTATCAACATCCATTGTCTGCCCAGATTCCTATGAGAAACTGCTAACCCCTTTGTACTAAGATACAGTATTTATCCCTGTGTTTAAAGAGCAGGATATTGAAGAAAAAACACATTCTGGCCTTGAGGCACTGATGCCAAGTCAGCAATGGACAAAGCTCTGACTTCCAGCAAGGAAGCAATGAGCTTGTGTTTCCCCTACCAGAAAGTCAGAGCAATAACTCTGAAACAAAGCAGAAGTGGAGCCAGACAGAAGAACATTACAGAATCACAGCTGAGAGCCCTCCTGTCCTGTGGCCCATTGGACATAGTTTTGCTTTCCGCATTTTTTACTTCATTAGCTCATAAACTAATGCCTTGCTAATAGATATGAGGAGGAGAAAGATGCTGAAATGTTCTATATTATTTTTAATGGCATTTAATACACGCCAATTATTCTGCAGGCTCATTTAGCACCTAATATTGAAGAGGCATTTGAATATTTCTAGAAAGTAATATAATCTAGGCATTTCTAAAGATAGTCTTGCTAACAACCGTTGTGCAAGAGACCTGGAATATTGCCACTAAGATGCCAGCAGACAGCAGAGACCAAATGAATTGTCAGATTTCACCAGCTCCCTAGTGTGCTGAAAGAGAGCAAGAAAAATCAGCCTATCACTATCTTCTACCTGCATACAAGGTAGATTTATTTGTGAGATCTGACTAGGTGCTACTGACTTTTTGTCTCTCATTAACAGATAGGACATAGCAAATTAGGAGGATTGTTATGCCATTACTCTTTCTTTTAGGACACTTTATCTATGGTTTCTTTAATGCCTTGACTTTAAGCTGGTATCTGAAAAATGTGTTTTCTTCTCCTTTTTTTCCAAGTGAAAAAAGAGGGGTTTTCTTCATTTTTATGAGCACACATTTCTCAAGTCATTACCAGTAAGGAGTGAATTGTTAATGTTAAAATTGCTTTCAGGGACAATCAAACTGCAAAGCTGAGTGCCTTGTGTCCCAGCCTGCCTGTATACCTGATTCCTAACATCAGACAGACTGTCCCACGCAAAGATTTGCCATCACTGTAAGAAGCTCTGCCTTGGCTGTCATCCCACTCAGCAAAAGCAGCATAGTATTAGAAATAGCTATATCTTCATGTCTGATAAAGTGCCACTTCCTCATTCATTTTCATCAGTGGTAAGAGCCACTTGCACTTCAGGAAGCAGCCTTGAGAGTACCACAGAAGGACTAAGTTCAGAGCTTCTCTCAAAATTGCTGCAGACTTCTTCACACGTCAAGCAATGCCACTAGCCAAGAACATGGTGAAGGCAATTTTGGTTCATTAACATCTACATCTCCTCCTTGATTCCATCCCTCAAGGCAGTTTAGTACAGCTGAAGGCAGTAAGATCCCACACAGCTCCATGGATGCCAGTTCAGAAGCTGAGATTTGGTTTGGCTTTCCTTCCCACTCCTCAAATTCCTTAATTCAATAAATTAATTCCTTGAATTAAAAAAAAATCAAAACTTTTAGACTAGTGGCTTCTTATTCTGACATTGAGAAAGAGGAATGCTTGAAAAAACCTAGCTTGAACCAGTTACTAATGCCTCCTTCCCAGGGCAGTCAGAAGGAACTTCTAAATCAAGTTTCAAAGATGCCTCCCCTGCAACAAAACACTTTCCCAGGCTCAAGGGGCAGTAGAAAAAAAAAAAAAAAAAAAAGAACAAAAAGCAACACTATTTTCTGAACAGCTTCATATAAAAAAAAAACCTGAGCATACAAATTCCATGTGTCCATGAGAGCAATGAGTTGATAGAAACTTATTAAAAAACTCCCCAGAGAGCATATTTGAGATAGATAAACATGCTTCAGTTTATCCAATACAAAATATAAGCATGTCTGGGTAGCACAAAGTAAAACAAGTCAGGGAAAAATGTGTTCTTTTCTGTGACTCACTGACCCCACCCTTTCAAATCTCTCACTTAATGGACCTTCCAACTTCACATAGATAGAGGAAATGAAAAAAGAAAAGCTTGGGGAAAGAAGGAAGAAATCAATTTAACTTTTAACATTTCTTAGATGCATCAAAAGTCTCAGGTATGCAGTTCTATTAGGTTTGTGTGTGGAATCTTATAAGATGCATGCGGAAAGGCCTTCACTGGGTTCACTGCACGAGACTAAAGAAATGCAGACTATGAATTTTGAACTTTAATCTTTTTCTTTCCTGGAAAGCCATCTTAAAAAAAAAAAAAAAAAAAAGAAAAAAAAAAAAGAAGTTTAAATAAACTATATATAGATGCTGGCAAGTTGCAAGGCTGAATACAAATCTCTTATCCAATACAAATATTTTGCCACTCAGCTCATGAGAGCACACAGCAGTGTTCCAGTCTCCCAAACAGAATTGCAGCAAGCCTATACATCCTCACAGTTGGTACTGGCATTTATAATATCCATGAGGCAAGTTTATAAGCTTATTAAACCCAAAACACAGAAGACAAAAGCTGACAATAAACAAGGAAGAACAAGAAAAGATTAGAGTGGAAATGACAAAGGAAAACAAGAGTTAAACATAAGAGGTACAATATATGTGGAGGGAAATTACCAGGGGCATGCTTTAATGCATTAGAACAATTTTTTTCCTGCAGATGTTGGATAGCCTAGACATACTTTCAAGCAACATTCCTGGTAGTTAATCCCTCAGCTCTGCTAGTGGTTTCACAGGGTTGTAACACCACAAACAATCTTTATTATGCACTTAAGTTTCCCTCCCTTCTCAAAAAGGAAATCAAGTGTGTAGAGCACAAGGTGCATTTCATATGATTTGTAGGGATGGTCTCCTCCTGACTTAGGAATTTGTCTCCCACTAACAGACAACTGCAGACACGCACAAAAAGAGGGGAACAGTGCTCATGCGTATTAGTTATACTCCAAGAACTTTTTCTTGCTGACTGTAATGCCTTAGGATGAAGCAAGCAATAACCACTGAAAAGAGTTAACCTTTTGTATATGCATTCTTCACTTTTACCCTCAACAGTAAAGATTCAATGTCAAAAACGTGAAAGACAAAAAAGGGAAACCTTTGCAAGCAAAAGAACCACGTATTTAAACGAAGAGAAGGCACAAAACTCTCAAAATACTTTGTGAAAACAGAACCATTAACACTGGGAAGATAGTGAAAAAGGTAGCTAATAGCCCATGAAGCACTTAGCCATTTTTTTCCCCCATCCTAATCTGAATACAAATTAAATTCATAGTTTCTTTTCCTTTAGTTTTTGAGGCCAAAACACAACTTAGTGGAATTTCCTCTCTTAGTGTACAAATGTCCATGTCCTTCAAAAGGGAAATCTAGCATGTCAGATCAAAGGTTTGTTCACCATAGTAATTTGAATTTTCATAGTGTCAAGGGGAAGTGGTGGTTTTGGGTTTTGTGGGTTACTGGGATTTTGGTGGTGTTGGGGTTTTTTTTTAAATTTATGTAGAAAGAGGAAAAAAAAAAGTAGATGCTGGAAGAAAGCAATGTCAATACAATCATTATTGAAAAGACACCTGAAAAGTTTTTAAAGACAAAGTTGGTTTAGTTGAAATACACTGTCCTTTAATAACAAAAACAAGCCAAATCCTTGTCTATAGTCAAAAAAGTCTTTTGATTTTGATAAAGTAACAGAAACTCTGAATACCATTCAAACTGTTATAAAGACTCATTAATTATAATATTGTTTCCTGGCTATCACTTCAGAGTTTCTGGCTTCAATTTCAATTAACAGGTTTCCTGGAAGTTTTGACCATTGTAACCACTTCATAAAAAACCCTGGGGCAGTGGAGGGGCAAGGCTAACATAGGAGAAGGTGACTTCATGTATTGCCAAAGCAGATCAAACACACACACTTGTAGCTTAAGTGACAAGATGCAAAGGATAGGGTGATCCAGCCACAATAACCACCCCTGACAAACCAGAGAGGCACCACTTCATTAGAGACACAGCTGTACAAGCTCCTCCATGAGCAGCAAGTGCACCCAAGAGTTTGCCACAGGATATCCTGCAACAACCTCAGAGAGCAGCATGATCTAGCTGGGCTAGTGCAGGTAGGCAACACTCTCAGATCCCCTCACAGATTCATTTTAAAAGGAAGCATGTGTCAACCTCAGCTTCATATCGTTTTTGACAAGGACATATTACCTGATGGGGCTGTGAACTGGACCATCTGCTGTAGGAAGGAGCACCAGAAGTCTTGTTGGCTGTAGGTCTCTGAAAAATAAAAGAAGAACATGTAAAATATTCATCAACACGTCCATCATACACACAGGCAAATTCACCAAACTCAGCCATGTAAACACCTATAGTAAAAAACAAACCCAAAACAAGAGCCTCCAGAAGCCACAAATATTGGAGACTTGCACTAAAATCACATAAATTGAAGCTTGCTGAATTTGCAGCCAATGCTTCGTTCAGCTTCAAAACTCAGGACCTAAATATTCACTTAAATTTGTAGTTTGTCCCCTAGACTGCATATTTAAATGCTAAAGCCCAGCCTAAACTGAGGCTACAAAGCACTACTCCATCAGGCAGATAATTTACTCAGATTAAGCAAACATGCTGTAAAGGAAGAGCAACTCACATCAACTCTCTGAACTTGTGAAAAGCCTTTAACACTGTCCCAACCAGACCCTTGTCTCTAAGTCAGAGAGACACGGATTTGACAGACAGATCAACAGCAGGTAAGGAATTGGCAATGAGGTCACACTCAGAGTTGTGGTCAAAGGCTCACTGTTCAGGTGGAGATCAGTCACACATGGTGTTTCTCATGTGTTCAAAGGACTGAAGGGAAGGTGCCAAAACAAAACAAAGCAGAATTGTTCTTTCAGAATCACTTTACCTTACCTAAGTTTCATTTTTTAATATTTTTTGAATATGTAGCACATTATTTATATACCAACTCTCTTTTAAAGAAAAACAGTCTTTATGATTTATCCCTACATTTCTTTCACCCATTTCTCCAATTTTTTTCCCCAAAGCCCTAAGAAAAAAGACCATATGATGTACTTTCACATTCATAGCATAATTCCATATCATGTGTGTCACACATAGACTTTACAATCAAACATCCTTTCATAGTGCAGAAGAATCAATACAATATGACATCTAATAGAAGTCCATCAATTATTTTATTGCACATTATCTCTGGCTTCAAAATTATTTTACACCATCAACTTCAGCACTATCTACTCCCAGTTTAGGCTAGAGACCTTCAAATCTACCCCTTACTTGTATGAATTTGATGCTTCTAAAAAAAAAAAATAAAAAAGCAAACAAAAAACAACCAAACAAACCCACAGCCAACAACCAAGTTTGTTGCAAGCATATCACTACTATACAAGCTCACATATTACAAAATCTTCATGACAACAAGGCTACTTTTGTCAGGAAGACCAGTTAGGTTTAAGTTTCTTTTGCATGAGATTTGAATTCAACCAGGCTTTCCAGACACAAGATACTAATTTATCAGTACATTCTGTCACCAGCAGGATGCTAATAAGGGGGACAGATTCATATTTGAACCATATGGACATAAATTACTAAAAAAATGCAATTATGACAATCCATGTGAGATTTATACCACAATATAGTACATTCTTTGTAAGTATGAAAATAAATAGCTTATGGCTTTTAACACCCAAGGATATAGTACATTTCTATGCCAATTATAACCACCAGGGCTTATACATCATTACATATTCTAAAGCTGGCATGTCATTCCAACTAATGAGAAACAGCCACTGCTGGAATTGTATTTGTGTGTTAGTCTATCAAAAAGCAGTTATTTTACAAATTTAATTATTAGCATTACTGTATAGTGTATTTATCTTCTCCTAACCACCCTTACAAGGACAAGCATTTTTAATGCACAGATACACCATGTAACAGAATAACACTTCCTTTTGATAGAAACTTCAGAAAAGACAAAGTGCACGCAATGCTGGTCTCAGCTTTGTGAAAAACTGTCTCCATCTGCTTCAGAGGAATGACTGGCCAATCTCTGAATAACAAGTTGAATAATTGAATGAGATAGCTGGAGTTTTTTCTAGAAGCACCTGGAAGGTGTTCTCCAACAAGATGCCTTTGCACAAGGACTGCACACCTTTGTTAATTAATATATATGTAATGTATGTCTGCCTTTAGAATCATCCAGTAAAATTGCATCTTCCTCCTGTCTAAACCTGACTTAATACCAGTCATAAACACCAGTCTTGGGTTTCATTACTTACTCCAATACCTTTAATAGGTACATTTCCTACACAGAAATCACTCTCTTGAACTTTTCTGTCTCAGTTTCAAGGACATCCAAAAGATAAATATCCCACAGAGAAACAGTACTGCAATATTACAGAGAAACAAGCAAATCCTTTCCAGGACAAACACCAAGCAAACAATTACGTCCCAAGACAAAGGCAGTAGATTATTTATTTTTTATTAACTTTACAAAAAAAGAAAAGGTTAGAGCTTCAGAAGTATTTATAAGATGATTTTGATCTTCCAATATGATTAAGAAGGCACTTTAAAAAAATTGAAAATAGTAGTATAAAAGATCTAAGATTATTTATTTTATTATCCTTCCAGGCTTTTGTTTTTTCCTTCTCCATTCACAGACCTAGAAGCAGGCTCACTTGCATGTTCCAAGGCAACCAGACTACTGTGTTATAGAGCAAAGGCTTGCACTGCTCACACACAGAAGCTTCTGCACCAGAGCAATCAGAGTAGATTCTGAAATATCTAGAAAATACTTTTATCCAAGCTTCTGTCCAGGTTCTGAAGTGCAACAGGAAAAAACCTGAAGGCCTGCCCACAAGCCCTGCTCATTTCAGTGGTGAAAATATTTTAAAAGAGTGACTTAAAAAGTTATGCATGAGCAAAATCCAAATGTACACACCCTCACCCTTATTTTGCTGCAACCAGTAGAAATTAGACAACCACCTACCTCTAGGAATATGACTCTTCATACCAAGCAACAAAGGTCATAAGCCAGACCACACAGTCTGCTGGATGAGCAGCTTTTGCATACAGTTTTCACCTCAAAGATCTCAAGGTGTTGCATTTTCACAAGCTATTTTACCAGGGAGAAGACAAGCTGCATTCAGCCATTTAAGCCATGTCCCTTTCTTCAGTTAAAATCACTTCCCACATCACTCCTTTTGAGGAAGAAAGGAGTACAAACACAAAACATTTAAGAATGCTCCCTCTGGCACAATTAGCACAAGCCCTGGACATAAACTTCCTCCCTGGTCTTGCAGAGCTCCCTAACAGCATTACTGAAACCACCTAAAGCAAACAGCCATCAACACTTCCAGGACCTCTAGCAAGTCCCTCTCTTAACTAACTTTATAACCATTCTGCATTCCCAGCTCATTTCTGCTCCCTAAGCTACCTCTCAGCCATATGCAGATACAAAAACTCCTCCCAACTATTAAAAACTAATTAAGTCTGACTGCCTTAATTACCTGCTCATCCAAGCTGTTCCTTATGTCCTGGCCCCTTCCCTCATTCCCCGCCCTCTGTGAAGAGAGGTCAAACTCACTGAGCTGCAGGTGACACCAGTTGTTTTAAAAGACCACAAAGTTCTGCTGGAAATTTTAGAAAGGTTTAAAAATCCCAGCAGACTGTCCTTCCAAAGGCAATAAAACTGGAAACTGGATGTGTGAGCTTTGTACCTGAGGAAGAAATGGAGAAATGGAAAGAAAAGAAATGGAGAGGAAAGCTGGTGGTCTGCACACTGCTGCCCAGGCAGCAATCAGTATGAGAGGAGAAAATCTCATGTAGATTCAGGTGCAATGCTTCAAGAACATAGCCAGCTGCCTCCAAATCCCAGTGAGACCAAGAAAAAAAGTACTTCTCATAGCAGTAAAGTGGCACAAATAAAAGAAGAGCAAATGATGCAGTGTATGTGCAAAGATGCTTTTTTTATATGCAGCTCACAGGAAAACTGTTTTCTCAGAAGATCCCTACTACTGAACACAGTAGATAACATAGCAAGAAGCCAGGAAAACAAACCCAAAACTTTTAGAAGAATACATGGAAATCAATACAATGGAACATTGCTCAACAGGAGAGTTCATGGAAATATGTGTTACAATTTCATTCTTGGGCTACCAGTTAACTGCATGCAATACAAGCCAAGAACATACACAGTACCTAAATAATTCCTCAGTCAGTCAAGGAGAGCTTCAAGATAAGGCCACACTTCAAATTTGTGAAAGAGTCCAGAATTACAAGTGTCATTACTCTAACAATATTTCTAAAAGCAGAAAAAAAGAAGAGTATATATTCTGATAGCAAAGGCAAAGTTTATGACTTGTTCTACACTCAAATAAACTTACAAAGTCTTCTGATGAAAATTGCAATTCATCCCATTAATCTGGAAAAATATCTTGAGATGGGATGATTTACTGTCTGGAAGTACCTGTCTCTTTCTATCCACTCACTGGAGAGAAAGGCTAAGCAGGCAGTTTAATTGAGACATCTAACTGGGGATGGCTAATGTTAGGTGAAATTAAATCTACCCACAGTCCCTGTTCTCCTTGCTACCAAGGGACCTGAGCAATTTGTCCTCTTCTACGTTTCAAAGGGTTATTATGGTAGCGAATTTGTTATGCAGTTGGGGTACTTGTGAACTGCCTGGTGAACTCCCACAAGCTGTGTCAATCTTGAAAATGCAACTCATTAGAAAAGACATGAAACACCATCTTGACTTGCAGGGCTTAGAATTTTTTGGCCAAGCAAGTAGGGAAGAAAAGAATTTTCTTTATAAATAGAGAAAATAAAATATGAAAATAAATGGAACATATACTAAACATATAGTCATATCAAAACTATTTTCCTTCAAAAAAAAACTACTTAGACTTACACCTGTAGTACTCTGAGAATACAATTATAGTTACATGAAACACCTGATATAACACCAGTTCCTTGGCTCTTTGGTTTTCTGGCCTAAAACCTCGCTGGCATTCAACTGGTCTCTAGTTCATCAGGTTTACAAGAGATGCTGCTTCTTTAAAGAATATAGTCCATTTATTTATGTATAGGCAGATATGAAATTGAGGATATGTTATGCAATGTCCAATATCTAGATTTCTTTTTTTCTAGTATTTACTATGGAATTTCTCTGATTTTCTCTTAAATTAAAAAAAAAAAAAAATCCTGAACAAAGTAATGGAGATAGCTGACAAGTCAGTACGATGTTAAGGCACTGAAGTGCGTTCTCTGAAGTTTGGTTTTTGTTGGTTTGTTTATGGAGTTTTGTATATCTGTGACTTTTGCAAAGAGGAACCAGCAATGTTATGTTAAAAAGAAACAATATTCAGGGGAGGCTTCTTGTGCGACACAGGCCTTTGGGGTTAGTTGTTTATTTTTTTTAACAGCAGGAATTTATGAAGAAAACACAAGTGAAAAATAAAGTTTTAACTTCTCATACTATAAAGGACTATAATATCCTTTATGACTCTCCAGGAACAAATAATGGGCAAAGTCCTTTTGACATTAACCACAGCAGACTGGAGCAGTGGGAGCTGGTTTTTGAAGTATTTAGTTTTATTTCTTTTTCCTTATTGAGCTTATCCCACAACAATGTGATACAGAAAATGACAAGTTATTAATTTCTATGTACAAGGTAAATAGAAATGGTGACAACTTATCTGGTACTATCTGATCAAAAATGGTTTTTAGAGGAATTACAGAGTCTGAAATTTGAACCAGTGATATCTCATGAAACAACACAGACTTCATGCCTACATATCAATCCATACCTGCCTCTGGTCTGGCTCCAGACACCCTTAAGCCATGCTGATTCTCTGTGTGAGGTAAGACCCCACACACTTGATAATACTAAATCCTTTACAACCTCTTCCTCACAAACATCATCTCAAGGGATCAGAGAAGTCAGCTCAGTGGAAAGGGTATCTCTTCCAATCTGGTATCACACCTGGGTCCACAGGGGAGACAAACCCCAGTAAAGCCTGTTCATTACAAATGTGCTGCTCACCCATGAAGCCATTTTCACTTCTGTGCAATAAATATACACAATTTCTTGCTCCCTTCAAAACCTCATCCCATTTTTCAATACCAATACTATGCTGGAAATTCATAGCTAGCACTCTGGACATAAGACTAAACAAATTCCAAGTACTTTAAATAACCATGGTTTCTTCAAAACCACAAAAGTTAAAAATCCTTCAAAACTTCCTGGAAAAGCGTCTGCTTTCTAGAGACGCTAGCTCTACAAAATTGCAGTGATGGAATATTTTTTTTTTTTTTTTTATTTTTTTTTGGTAGAAAAAAAGAATACAGAAAAGGTTAGATAATGAGATTAATAACCGGAATTTCATTTCATTACAGCTATGCAGCAGTTTTTACCACTCAATAGTGAACATTGCTGATTATGGGGGTTAGGACACAAAGCGATGTTGACAGCAGTGGAAGGATGGTACGTGACATGACATTATGGTCTCCTCCTCCATGCAAAGGGTGCATGAGGCATCCTTCATCTTGCTTGGAAGCTGAGAGAATAGCACATGTCAGAGTGACATCACTGCTTTGCAGTGATGAGATGATGCAGGGGAATCACCAAGTATGTTGCTCCATAGAAGTGTAAAATCAGGAAGAAGGCATTAAGAAAGCAGCCAATCTGGATAGAATGTCAGGACATAAAATGTATCAGAGTTGCAAGAGGTAAAGTTTTTAAGTAATGAAATACATTTATAAGTTGTGTATGAAAAAGTGTGTAGTGGGAAAACAATCTTTCCTTAACACTGTTACACAATGTCATTAGGGATTACTTCCTCTAGCTTACAGAAATCAATGCTACGACAGGAAGAGACAGAGCAGGAGAAATATTGACTGAGCTGTCAACCATAGGAGTACATCTCTCTGAACCTGTGGGTTTGGGCTTTGATGAAGCAAATGCATTCAATAGATGTTTTTATAGGAGCTCAGGCACTCACTCAAACTACTCACATTTCATATCCACTGTCTAGTCTCAACTTTCAACATAGTGACTCACTCTTTTTGAGATGAAATTGCCAAAAGTAGTATATGTCTATCACTCACCCCCATCCATGGATTCTTGACACCTAACAATTTGACATGGTCTCTGAACCATGGTGCAGGCATTGTCATGACACTGTGATTCCCACTCTTTGTCTCCACTCCTGTTTACTTGTTTAGTAAAGACATTAAAGAAGGAAAAGAAGAAAACTTCTAGACAAACACAGAGATAAAAAAAATCCTCTCTTCATGAACTCTCTTTACACTTACAAGACCTTTGTGCTAAAAAATCTCCAGGCCTTCTCTATATGACCTCCCATATCCTACTTGACTGTTAAAAGTAAAAATTAATGTATTTTAAATTTCAAAGTATGTATTTCAACAGTGATGAAGTTCACAGGCCTTTTATTTCTCACAAAACAAATAAGAACTGATATTATAAATTGTGCTATCCATCTCAAGCCACATCTTCCTTAGCAGAATTGACTGGTCAAGTTCGAGCCAACAATACTGTAACCACCAATTCCTTCTCCATTCCAATTTGTATTGATCAAGCGAAGTGCGGCATCCTTGAAATCACAAACAAGCTGAACAACTGTCACTGTTTGTGAGAAGCAATAACATATTTCTTGGGAATTATATATGGTGAAAGAATTTTTCTGTGATGATGCTGCAGACACCATGATTTGCTGTGCAGTCAGCACTTTCTTCCAAAGCCAGAGAGTTTGAAGATAAGCTGCAAAGAGATCGAGGAACAACCTTCAAGTCTTCCAGATGGAGTCGACATAAAGTTGGCATTCTTACCCCATGAAATGTACAATTAAGAAATTGTAAGAAAGTCACAAGACATAGAAACATGCAATTAGATAAGGTGGAGAAATATGGAGACATTCAGTGCTTTGAGGTCAAGAATTCTCCCAAGCACTATAGAGAAGGTAGGGGAGCACAACACAGCTATAGAAGAGAAAATTTAGTTATAAAGTGACTTTCTAAAGCAGCTGTTTCTGTGGAAAAAAGACTGTGAGCTAAGAATTAAGTGTAGCATTATGTTGAGCAATATTCTATTATCAGCAATTGGTAACTTAAACAATGAGCCAGGGAACACCACAGTATGGAGATCACCAGGACACTCCTATTGAAAGAATGCTCAAGGAAGTATAAGATCATTACCAGAAGAACTTGGAACATATGACATCTTTTAAGTCCCTTAGACTCTCACCATTTTCCTGAGTAACTGAAATGGGCACGAAGAGGTGTAGGGGAAGTGGTCACAGCACCAAGCCTAACAGAATTCAAGAAGTATTTGGGCAATGCTCTCAGGCACATGGTGGGACTCTTGGGGATGGTCCTGTGCAGAGCCAGGAGTTGGACTTTATGACCTTGTAGGTACCTTTCAACTCAGGATATTCTATGGTTCTGATTCTATGACACAGACAGTCGTGGCTGTGACAGAGAGCAAAATGGGATTCATTTTGTGGGACCAAAAGACCTGGATTTCCTCAGAAGCTAGCACAGAACTGCAAAAATGGAATTAACAAGACTATGTTGATTTGAGATAAAGGAGTAACACCAAGAACGTAAAATAAATTGATTGTAATGAGAGCTCTTCTCTTTGAGCAGCTATTGTAAGAAAGATTATCTGTTCCATTATAATAGCAGACACAGAATATGAAAAGTGATCCAGAATATTTGAGTAATATTTTGTCTGAGGTATTAAAAGATAACAAAGTGACCACACTGAAAACTGATACAGAGTAGGAAACCATCAGACATGCACTATAGAGAGTATCAAAAAACATTAGAAGAACAAATGCAAATATAAAGACAATGGATGCTCTCATAAAGGTGTGGGGGGACCTTTCCTTTTTTTATTAATGTTCACCAAGGAAAATAAGAATTCAGATTTATGCTTACAATGAAGATTATAATAAAGCCAGAACAGAGAATAGCCTTGATAAGACAATGCAAAAGACAACAGTGCAGAAATTAAAGTAAAATATGGCATACAGTAGATGTAATAATCAGAATATTTTACATGTGTTTCCGTACTGGGAGCCAAGGGCATGAATCATGAAGGTTCAGTAAAGCACAAAAATAAAAATCTTTATTTGCAAACAATGCAATCATAGAAAGGTGGAAGATGTACTATAATGATTTCTTTAATGGTGAGAGATAAAAGTGAACAGCAAATTGTTATTTTCTAGATAAAAGAATCATTCTCAGAAGAATCAAATTTTTAAAGTATTCAAAAGGCAATTAGAAATTCAGGAAAATGCTGGCAATTCCTGCTAAATTATTAAGACTTGGATGCAATAAGCTTAGTCAAATTTTTTACAACCTAATTTTGATAATATTTCCTAAGAGCAGGAAGAGAAAGTCACGTTTCCAGTTTCAAAATAAGGATGTATTGGAAATGTAGGAATTCTTTTTATGTTTCTTCCCATTTCATCCTCAAAAATCCAGCTTTCATACCTTTTACAGACACGTGCTCTTTAAACACAGGAAACAGTGAGTGATGATGAATACTGGTGCCTGGCAAAGAGTTCCCTCCCAAGATTAGTCACAAAAAAATGAAAACAAACAATCAGTTTTAGTTAGGTGTTGTCTCCAAGAAAAATGCTGATATAAAGACAACTAAGGTGTAATTTCTTAGAGGATTTAGGAATAATCTAGTGAGTCCTTGGCCTGTAAGAAGAGTATCTGACATCTTGGAACACCACAGCACAAATATGCAACTGTGTGATATGCAGGAAATTGGATTTTCAAGTAGGGACACAAGGAAATCTCTGCTCTCTTTCATAGCAATCCAATGCTAAAGTGGAAAGATGAAGAAGCCCCACACTTTCCAGATCAGTCCAGTCATTGGTTGGAAGGCATTGAAGCAATCTGCTTTGACTTCTGAATAAGTGGCTGCTGCAGCCAAGGTCAGAAAAAATGGTGGTTTTGGATCAGTGAACATGACTGATATCCAAGGATTGTAAAACCAGGTAAATAGCCTTGTAATGATAAGATCTTGAGCAAGCTTTCTGTCAGGCAATGAGGTTGCAATGAGTTTGGTAGCCTAAATAGCTGACAGCTTTAAATAATAGTAGAAATTTGTGGAAGGAATAAATTCAATTATTTACTGCTTTGAACCTAAGTGACAGAAGGAAAAATTTTTTGTACAAAAGACCCTAAAAGGTTACCAAATTAAAAAGGAGATCTCTTGACTAGATTGGCACTGGTATTGCCTCAGCTGGTGAGCTGAGGAAAGCTGACAAGTGGAAGGGGTGACATTGCACTGCAGTTCGACTGTAGTCAATGCAAGCACAATATAACTGGCATGGGTGACAGCTGCTGTGACTGGGATGTGGTAATAGGTTTGCTAGCTGTCAAGCACCACAGCAAACTTACTGAGCTCCTGGGTACATAAAGTGATCTCATTTTGTTGTAGACTTTTCTAGAGAGAACTATTTAGCTGACTGTTCTGCACAGGATTCACACCACCACTCCTACTGGCCAATGTGTTTGTTGAACATGGTTTTTGTAGGGATTTTAGCCATCCAGCTGATACTCTTTTGCAAATAGGATGCTTGTTTATGTCAATGCTGTGAAATCCTATACCTTTTGTCTCCACCCACCTTCCCCTTCTACCAGCAGCGGCTTTCAGGTTCTCCCTGTTCCAAACCCCTGTGCTCACTCCCTGTATTCAGTGAGCATCCCTTCTCCCCCAGGCCCACCAAGCAATCTAAACCCCAGCACCACAGAAGGTGAGACAGGCATTCAAATCTGGATGCCACTGCAAGAGGAGAGTTGCGGTATAGTGGCTAGAGCAGCAATAACTGCAAAAATTTATCATCCCAGCTTCTTCAAATGCCCCTCCCTGCTCCGTGATCGAGGTACACCAGAGCAATAAATTCTTCTAAGAGCCCTTAAATCTATCACACTAATTGCTAAATGCAGAGTAGCCATTCATTTTTCTTGGTAACATGGCAATGCATGAATTTGCTGTAAGATTTTTATTTTTTTTTCTAATGTTTCCTTATGATTAAACTATAAAATAAAAGAAAATGTAACATCACTGTCTACTTTCAGGCAAATGCTTTTTTTTGTAGCCTGGAGAGGAGTTCAGCATGAAAATCATAAAAGATTAGGAGGACTGTCACCACAAAGGGGCAGATATTTTCCTGCTCTGTTCACATGCAGTCTTAGCATTTAAAAATGCATGTGAATAACACATTTCTAGACTTCAGAAAGAATAAACACCCATATTTCCAGAAATTTCCTAATAGCATCGTCTTTAAGTTTCTTTCTAAAACTATCATGGAAAGTCTTCCTTCATTTAGCATTGAGAGTAAGAGAAATTGGACTGTATTTTACCAGAGGGGTCAAATATTTAAAATAATAATATTCTTTGCACTTGGTTGATAAATATACATGGAGAGAAGCTTCAATGAAAACACAGGCAATAATAAGAGGCAAACTTCAAATCATGAGCTTGTCCTTTGTCAATTTGTTCAGTGTACAGTAACCTTGTCAAATTAAGAAAATTCCAAGTGTATTGGGAAAGGCTGCCCTCTTCAGACAAACTTAATAAAAGGTACACTGAAGAAGTTCTGAGTGTCTTGAAGTTAAAATAAGAATGTGGTGAAATTAACTGTGTAGCACAATATTAGCCTATTAACTTTCTTCTGCTTAATAACAATTTGCTATCACATAAAGAAAATAATTTTTTGTCATTAGCTACATATTAATGTGTGTTTGTTTAGACTCACAACAGACCCATTTATATTGTTTCTGTAAGGCTGCTATAACTTTAAGTCATGTGCTGAAATATAAAGACATAATTAATTAAGAAATCTATTGAGTCTGAACCCTCCCTATGTCATGTTTTGTGCTGTCATACAGAAAAATAACACATTTTGCATCACTGAATTTCTGTCACAGGGGAATTTTCATTAAACATGATAAAATTGCCTTTTATTCCTCTAATAAAACTTGGGGTTTAGATAGGTTTTGATCTCCCTAATGATCCAAACTAGTGAGTGGAAAAATGTCTTTGTCATCATGATTGGTGTTTTATAATTGATGGCTATTTTTAATTTCACGAACAAGTAGAAAACTGCTTACTTAGACAGAAAGCCATTTTTTCTTTTCCTTGCTATTTGTCATCTGAGTGTCTTCACAGGTGAAATTGTGGATTTTTATCTTGTATCACACCAGGTGGCAAAGCACAAGTCTACCAGGTATTTTCCTGGTGAATGTAATAGAATTTTCATAAGGAAGACTCTGTTTGGGTTAATGACTGTAAATAACAGCTTCCAATTTACCGGGGAGTTGAGGTGGACATAAATATTTTTTATTGGTGTTTTACTTTAAAAACAGAAAGCTGTATCGTAGAATCTTCTGAGACCTAGAAATACATATTATGCTCCACAATACCAAGCCCAATTCTTATCTATCCACATTTTTCAAGACCTTTACCAGGACCTGGAACTGTACTACACAAAACAGCCATTAACTCTCGATATAGCCCCCTAAACATTCTCCAGAACAGGGAGCAGAGACAGTGCTACTAAAAGATGGTCCTAAAGACAGAAAGATATGAGGAATTTAGCTGCCAATCTGATAGGAGTCTCTCCATTCATTAAAAAAGGTCTTTTTTCTAGCTTTTCAGCAAAGAGCTCAATGTCATGATGTCTCAGGAGAACACACCTAACTGCCCAACAAGTTTTTGACTTGAGTGCAGGATTGCTCTTTTCCTTGCAAAACACCTTTTTTACTTTTTTTTTTTTATCTTGTCTCAAAGCACAATTAAGTTCAATTTATTCTGTATTCTGATCCAAAATTTGAATGAAGTTTCCTTCCTCCTTCACTACATCATACAAGCTTTCAGGACAACAGGTAATTCCATCCTTTGTGTCCCTTTCTACAGACAGTCTCTTCCATCTCTGAAACAGACAGTATTTCTAAGTTCACTTTAAGAAACACCCCATGCTCTTAACTTTAACCATGTGAGGAAGTCTCTCTGAACACTTGTGGGGGTTTTTTTCTCCTTTGTTAAATAGGATTCGGTTTAAGATGTACTTTAAGTTAAGAATTACTTAAACGCTTTGTTGAACTGGGGCCTGAAATGGGACTTTAATTTCCTTAACAGCTCTCAATATACCATTACTAGAATAAATGCAGAAAAATCAGACTTTCTGAAAAAATGTGTCTCGAGGGTGCTAGTACAAGCAAATTATGGAGCAGTTAAATAATGCCAAACTATAAATCTCATATCTACCAACACTTATCCATCTGTCTTACCAGTGTGCTAAGGAGTAGGTCTTGTTTAAAGACTGAGATGTTAGAGCTGGAAATGAATACTTGCCTTTTAGTCCCCTCCTATGTTATGGTATTCAGTTTCATGTATAATTGATGGGCTGAAATTTTAAGACAGACTGAGTAAATAAATTATGAGTATTCAAAATATCACCCTTTTGCCAGTAAACCCCTGTTATTCCTCACACTGACTCAGCCACCTCTCATGCTGCTATCTTTATTTATAGGAATAGTATTTTCTGAGATTTTGTAGTACACACTCACTAAAATTATTTCAATGGAAATTACTTCAATGTCAAACATAACCATGATTTTGTAATAATCAAAATACAGTACAGCTTTGTTTGGGTATTTTCCCTTCATTCAATTGAGACATATGTAAAAGAAAGGCATATTAGTTGAATACTGGCATTTTTTATGCTATTCCTAGTTCTTGCACAATAGAATTCCTAAGAACTGTGCTGTAATTCTTTCCTGCAGTGAAACACAGGGGTGTCCACATTGGCATTCTTGAATTTTCTTAGGCCGTTAAATCATAAGGCTGCCTGCACTATGCAGAGAGATTGGGTTATGAATTTTCTGAAGTGACAGATCCTGTTATATAAGCCACTGGTGAGTCTGGGAATGCCATTCAACATTTTCAGATTTGGAATTAATTTTATTCTACTTTTTCCCATAGGAAAAATGAAAATGTTCACAATTTTGCTGGAAAGGAGTGCAGTTTCCATGACAAAATCACATCCCTGGGAAAACCCCAAGTATTCCTTCCAGCTTTGGGTATACAGAGGTAGAATTCTGACCTGACAGATGCGCACCTTGTGCAACTTATTGAAGAACTCAAACAAGGATGCTAAAATTAAAAGGCTGCTGGACAAGATAGCTGTACATATTTCTTGTAAAAGACAAGGCTGATGGACTTGAAAAAGATCTAAGAAATTGTTCTTGTGGAATGCATTATAAGCCTCCCTTACATAAAAAATACCAGTCTTTTCTCACATGCAAGTCTTTCCGTTTCTGTCAGGTCCAGGCTAGCGAGTGCTAGTCAGGTAAGCCCACTGTCCTTCAGCATTACTGAGGTGCCATCAAAAGTGAGCTGTGACACAACTGTCTGATACCACTTATAAAAGTTAATATCACATTCTCACACAATTTAGTTAATTCAGCAGCAATCTGTTTGCAATCACAGTTTACTGAGTCCTTCCAGAACTCATAAAGTAAATAACTGGAGCAGTAAGAACTCTTCTACAGACAGCAACTTTCAGTAAAAAGAACTTGAACAGGTAAATGAACACATGCAAGTTTATTAACAGAGAAAGAACACAAGAAATGAAAATTGCCTGGGAGATAGACATTCATTTTGAAAAATTAGAGGAAGCCAGTGTAAATTCAGAGACAAGGCAAAGACTACTGATTTTCCTTAAATAGAAACAAGAAAGCAACTTAACTCTGTCCCAAATAAGAGCTGATAAATTCACTGAATTTGGCCTGTGCCCCTTGTACCTTGGAGCTGGAATTTTCAAATTTCACTGGTAGGTGAACATGAAATACCCCTTCATTCCTTTGAAGAAGCCAGTCTGAAGCTGCAATGAGCCTGCAAATAGCGATTAGCATTTTAAGTGGCACCCTGAATAATAAAATGTCTTTGAGCTGGATTCTAATTTTCTGGAAGTGAAAGATCCTCTTTACATTTACCTCACAGGAGCCTAATTTTTGTCTTGTCCTGCTAAATGAGAGGTCACAAGGTATCAGCTCCAATGAATCTCTCCTAGGCTCTTCAGGTAATATTTAATTCTTGACATTTCATTTGCGAGTTTTCTGGAGGCTGTAGTTTGTGGCTCCCTGCCCTGTTCCCTTCCAGCCTGAAGAACAGTACATGTTGTGAGACAGACTGCAGAAGGCTGTAGTGCTACCTTCCTGCTCCAAAGAACTGCAATAATATTATTAATATTATTATTTATTATTGTATTATGTAATAATAATAATAATAAAATAATGCAATGATGCTTGACATTTATCTGTTATCACACCATTTGCTCAAGGTTACATTGATCTAGCTGTGCACGCTGCACCTTAATAAAACTATTTTTACAGATACACTGTGACACATCAAGATGTTTCAGAGTAATTTGTAAAGAAATCTATCACATGATTTCAGTAAGAAGTAAGAAAAGCAAGAAGGTTTTTTTGAAGCCGTTTGATGTTCTCTTGAATGATTAAACCTTGTGTGAAGAATGACCTCCTCCCAGGCAGGCCTGAATAACCATCTCTGAAGTCTGACTTTCCCACAACACTCAAAAATCCTACTCCCCACATCTGGACCCTGAGAGAGGAATGGGGCTGTGAGGGATTTTGTGGTATGATCTGCACCTCTCCTAGCTGCTGAGACAAAGTTCATGGCAACCACTTACAGTGGTCAGCTCAGTCTTCAGCCAAGTATTTAATCAGTAAATGTTGTACCAGGCTAGTTAAAAGCACACAGGAAGGACTTATCGTGACATCAAACTGAAGCCTAGTAAAACTTCAAAATAACAAAGGAAGAAATCTGCAGCTAGGTAAAAATATCTGAATCCACAAGTGGGGAAACATTCAAATAGCAGTAAACCTTCATTCCTATCTGCTTCTGTGGAAGTAGTGTAAGGCAGCAATGCCTAATGGAAAGAAACCTAACCTGGGCGGGCTCTTTTGGGAGAGCAAATAGACAGAGAAGTCTCTTGATGCCCAAGTAAACGTCATTACCTCTCTTTCTAACTTCTGCCGCAGCCCACACAAGGACATTGGTCAAACAGTTCACAGAAAAGGGCAAGCGCAGGCTTAGGAGCTGTACCTTCCCCAGAGAAGACTTCCTCTGCTCTGGTTTTTAAAAAGCATAAAGTCTCTTGCTTTCCTACAGTAATCTTGAAATCTGTTCCATTTTCCATGCTTGATTAGAGAAATCCTCTCTGGATTCCCTGAAAGAAAAGTATTAAGCAGAACACCCAAGGTTTTTTTAAAATACTGTAGCACTTGAGTCTCTGCCTGCCACTCAGTGAAACACAGCAATTTAAAATTACTGAAGCTCTTAAATTAAGTGCTTAAATTTGAAGGTGATCACCACTCTGAACATGTGAACAGCTATCTGAACTATCAAAGCTCTTCAATTTACTCCAAGCAAGTCATTTTTGGAAGTGATAAGGGAGTCTGTGATTGTCCAGACAGTACTGATTTAAAGCTTCTGCTCAGTTTTCTACTTCTTTTTACAGGTATTTGAGCGATTCTGCTGGAATTTAGAAAGATTGTGATGAACATATTTGAGAAACTTGAGGAAATGTGTGTGATTTTTGTTTTGGGTGTAAGCAACCATTCTGGATCAGTGTTTTCCTTCAGGAGCCATGTCAAAGCAAGTGCTTTTACCTAACTCTTCAACCGTTGTGTGAAGATAAAAATTGAACACTCTTATCCATTTTCAAAGTTTTCACTTAATAGACAATATGCAATTTTCTGAGTGCACTGTCATTGCTTTGTAGCTGCAAATTGAAACCTATAATGCTCATCTCCAGGAAGCAGTTATTAATGTAGGTTTTTTTTACAATACAGTATATTTATTCTTGCAATTTTGGCACACAGTGCCTTTTGAAAATATTTTCTTAAATGAACTAGTAACAGCTATTTACCCTCTGTAATATATTACTCAGTGATGAAATACTTCCATTCCATACACAAACCTCTTACAGCTGCAGGGACTAGAGAAACACAAGAGATTCTAAAACTCCTACATGATTCTTTCCTGTACCATCCAAAGTAGCTTCAGGCCAGAAAGAGGCCTTGACAGGTTTTGTTTTTTATAATTTGGACAGCTTTCTACATATTCCCAGAATTGTTAAATATTGCATTATTTCCCACACTACATAAAGTTCAATTAGAAACATTCTTTCTCTGGGCCTTTTTCTTTTGCTCCTCCAACTGCCCCATGGCAGAACTGTCACAGCTAATGCTCTGCTTTGCTTCACGATTCCCAGAAAATATTTGCCATTTTCCTTGCTGAATAGCATTAATGATAAAGCATAATTATCTGAAAACTCTGATGAATTCTAGTATTTGTAATAAATTAATTCCACTTAATGCCTCATATTTTTAAGGCACTCTATCTATCAGAAATAACTTCTGAGCTGAAGATTTGTCAGTTAGCCTTCCAGTTGTAGACTCTTGAAAATCATTTGTCTTTCAAGTGGAGGCACATTTTGGCAATTTGACAGCAGATCCTTTTATACATCTGTACTGACCCATAATCTACTGCAAAGGATGTGCATTTGTGTGCTCTGCCTCCTAAAACAACATGTGAGCTAAGACCTGGGGGTGTTCTTGCTGCAATATCATTGTTTATTCACACTTTTTGGATACCCAGCTCATATTTATGATGATAAGATGTTTTGAACGTGTGGGGGGATATTTTTTTATATATATATTTTTTTTTCATTTCAAGGATTTCTGCAACCAGCAAATTCTGATTCCAGTGTACAGCTTCTGAGTCATTCGGTGCTTGTTCTGCATCCACCTACTTTTTCTTTAATGACCAGTCAAATGCCAGAGGTGAGATAATGCAACGATGCTTGACATTTATCTGTTATCAAATCATTCGCTCAAGATTACATTAATCTAGCTGTGCACGCTGCACCTCAATATAACTATTTTTACAGGTACACTGTGACACATCAAGATGTTTCAGAGTAATTTGTAAAGAAATCTGTCACATGATTTCAGTAAGAAGTAAGAAAAGCAAGAAGGTTTTTTTTGAAGCCGTTTGATGTTCTCTTGAATGATTAAACCTTGTGTGAAGAATGAGTTGACAGGTTAATTTTCCAAGTCAAAGTCCAGGCTGCAGCACAGCCATTTCTTTCATTTCAGTTTATATATCAATGTGGAAGAGTTTGTCTGTCAACAGCAGAAGTGTAAGAGTCATAGTTGCTTACTTTGTTAATTGCTATCACTTTTTACATCTCTGTTCTTTGATATTTTGGCTATAATGCTGCATTCCCCATTATTCTGTGGGATTTTTTCCTATTTCCCTGCTTTGCAGAAGAGTTCAGTAATTTATCAGCAATCTCATTCTCACAAGCATTTCCCTTGTGATATGAATTTCATCTGAAGTTTCCTTAAGTTTCTGAATGTTTATCATGTCTTTCTACTGTACCTGTAAATTGCAGTAATAGTAATTTCTGAACAAAGTCTTAAAGCACTAATAGTTGAGCTGGTAGAATCCTTTACTGCAGCTTAACCAACTGTTTGACCTTCTTGATCAAATTATCCATGTTGTTCCCTTTATTTCTACTCATGGTGCCTTGCATTACACTGTCCTGAAAACTTTTTGCTGCCCCTTTTCTCAAAGGTATTTCTGAGGAGTTAATACTTTTCTTGCCTTGTTTCTTTACTGTCCCTCAGTTATGCAGACTTCAGAGACACTTTTCTGAAAATCAGCAACAGCTGTTGCAGTGTCTATGATATGGTCATTCAAAAAAAATACAATGGCACATCAGGGCTGACTTGTGCAGGGCCTGAGCCTCAACACACGAAGACTCCTTTCATTGGTACAACCTGAAATGTGGGTTTTGTTTCTTGAATAATCCTTCCTTATGCTTTTTACAAGTGTAAAAAACAAGACATGGAAAAAAATTGCAAGGCAATTTTGGCCCCACTCTTTGCATTATAAGCTGGGATCAAGCAGTACTAGACTATCCCTGGCAGAGTTTCCTTTAACCACTCTTTTTAAAACTTTTAATGAGGAACTCTGAATGAATGTCCCAGTGCCACAACAATTGCTCAGTGTTCCTTCCCATCATTCATATATGTTTTGGAAGATGAAGTTTCCCCTCAGGCCTCCTTTTGCTAAATTAGATAAATCAGTTCCTTCACCTGATTTCTATAAGCACGTTTTCTAATCCTCTTTTCTGTTACTCTCCTCTGGGGTCTATTCAGTCTGTCTACTCTTAAGCCCATCTACCAAAAACCATATTCAACTGTAGTTACACCAATTTCAAGAGGAGCAAAGCACGTTTCCTGCCACTGAGGAAAAAAATTAAAACATCCCACAGCCTCATTCTCATGTTTTCATATCATCATAATAAAAAGGTGTGTGGGTTTTTTTTAATTTGTTCTTACCAAACAAAAAAACTTCTAGCATCAGCTCACCTACACCAGCTCACATCTTCAAGAGTTGACCCAAATTTTCTTTTAGTAGAAATTAAAGCAATCAGAGCAATCCCTGGTGACTCTGGATGACTCCTATGACTTATAGACAGCCAGATTTAACAATGATTTGCACCCACTCTGAACTCTGACACTGGGTGCTGATTATTATTTTTTCCTCATGTTCATCTAAAACACAGGGATGGTGCTTGCTCACTGCATTGCCCAGCATATTTTGACTGCCTCAACTTTTGTTACTGCCATTATTGCAGAGATCCTGGCCTAGCAATGTTGTCAGTCAGAACATGCTGATGAGTAACTCCACAGTCGGAACTGGCTCTGAGCCTACGAGTGATGGTGCTGTTTCTGCATTAATGTTAGGCTCACTGAATAGTAACTATCTCACACCCTTGGATATATTACATATTTCCTCATTTTTAAAATGCTTTTTGTCAGCAGTGATGTTTGTGTGCTACAAGGATTTAGGGTTTGAATTTGTCCGTTTCTTTCATTGCCGCTATCAACTTCCATTATTGCAACTATTGTTCTAAATGCTTTAGAAATTCTCTTACATACTTACCTTCAGAAAAGTCTGTTGTAGAGACCTTTCCAACTACTTATGGAAAGACTTGCCGAAATTGCTGAGTGTATTATCTTGCTTTTGTGACTACCTTAGTGTGCTTTTGATGCTTGACTTTATTTTGCTAATGAGTATAAGTTATAGAACTATCAATCACCTGCCAGTCTAGCAAAATAGTGAAATTCATTTCATCTGGCTTCTTTGACCTGTTAAACTTAAGTGGCCCTACCAGGAGTTAAAACTCCAGCAAGCAGAGATGATAGGATCATTGAAACACAGGCTCTTTCATTACCACAAGGGGTAGCCCTCAAAGACTGAAATCTCAGTGGTGGTACTCACAAAGATTAACATTCCTGCCAGAAACCACAACCCAGCATATCAAAACACTTCTACCTAAAGTGAATGCCTGAATGCAAACTTAGGCGAGGAAACTGAAGTAGCCCAGTTTGGGAAGGTGCTGAGTACTCACAGCTTTCAGCAATTTTATAGAATTAAATGAAAACACTACGTGATATAATAGACCTAAGAGAGAAAAACACAGTGTCACATGGCTATAGTCGTTTCAAAAGAGAAATAGATCTTTGTGTGAACTTAAATAAAAATTCTTAAATATAAAGTGAGTAATTGCTTCTTTTTATATAGTTTAATTGATGGCCTAAAGCCAAGAACAGGTTTAAAATTAATCAAAGTTTCCTAAATAATTGTGTCTTCATGGTGATACAACCCTGAATAATGGACTGAATAATAGGTTAATCAATTGACTGATTCTTTCACTGAACAGAATATCAAATGAAAATATTCACCTATTATTTCTTCATTTGTATTTAGATGTAAGCATATACAGATCTGACTTCCTGCCACACTGAAAAAGGATGGAGTATTACAGCATGAAGTGTTCAGAGAGAATTTATCATCCATACAATTGAACTGCGGGCAAGGGTGACTGTAACACTGCCTCACAGAACTCTCCACCCAGCAAATGCTGTGTTTGATGTGCCAAGGAAAAGGTACTGACACTTGTCCAGCCCATCCATCAACAGCAGTTCTTTGGGAAACTCCCTCTCTGTTCTCTGCAGAAGGTTCAGGGCCGTGCAAACAGGACACTGAACTGGATAATACAGGCCATCTAGCCAGGATGAACATGGCACATGCTGTCTGACACCAGCTTGCAGATTTGGGGTACAGAAGGGACAACATATGCAGTAAAGAACCTCTGCCAAACAGAGAAGTCTTTTCCCCTAAAAGGCTGATACTACTGCCTTTCTGAAGGCGTCAGTACTCCCAGATAATTTCATACAATTAGTTTAGAGGGCATTTTAATGAAAGATTCAAGCCAGCTTATAGTATGCAAGAGCACAGTTAGGAGCTGTTCACAAAAAGAACAAAATGTGGAGGAAGACATGGAGATGGTCATGTTATAAATAAATCCATTAGTCTGCATTTAATAAAATAAATGCTTTAAATGTAGGGCATCTTTGAGTCAGGTGCTAAGCTAAGATGTTGGCAGGCCAACATGTTTTCTTTTACTCCTTTTGCTAGTTTTAGGTTATGTTTTCAAGTGTCAAGTTACTTTTCAGATCAGTACTGCATATTTATTTTTTTCTTTACCAAAGCAGAGCAATACAGATCTTCTGAAATAAAAGTGCATATTTATTTGACAGCACCCTGCATTACAGTAACCAAATTAAAACACATTTAATATTTCCTGTGCTGGCTTTCTATTATTTATCAAATGTTTCCATTTATATATTTATATTTATATATGCCTATATAAGTATATATATACATATTTAAGTGTATACATATATATATTTATATATATAACTAAATATAAGCAACTTTGAAAATTCATTATCATCTCTCAGAACCCTCCAACAAGGGCTTTATTGTTCAAAGCTGCTGTAAAGAGAGCTGCACCAAAGGGAGCCATTTGGACTGCACAACAATGAACTTCATTGACCTTACATAAGTCATAAGCATGGTTATATTTTTCTGAGTGCCTTCTATGGTCACATTTTCCTAAAGACAGCATATGTGTGCCTATGTGTTAATGTTAAAGACAGCACCACTGCGCATCACATCATTTGGCCAGCACATGGTCCAAAATTTCCAGCTTTGGAGAGGGATCTCTGCAACTATACTATATTCTCACTGTCATTATATGAGTTTATTTGGAGGCAGCCCTGGGCCCACACTAAAATACAAGACTGCAAAGATTTTCTGGCTTTTTATTTACACTTGATTAATTTGTTCCAGTTGTGGCCTTGACAACTGGATGCTGTATGCTGGTCCATTCACTCGCATTAAGAAAAATAAAAGTGGCACGTGCATGGAAGTGAAATAACTGTGCCCCCAAGTAACTATTCTCACAAATAATCTGGCAGGTTACTCAGTAAGCACCATATTTGGAGAAATTCTTTGTGTGCCTAGACTGTGAAGCACAGAAAGGAGAGCTCTTGCAGACTGGTACCAAAAACATAGCCAATGTCAACAGGTTTTATTTTACAGCAAACATTAAAGAGGAGATTTTCAAAGAAACATAAGTAAGTTATGAGTGCCCAGGGATCAAACACCTTTAGGCTCCTCTGAACAGCAAAAGGTCAAACAAAACGACCGGTACACCAGCCCATACCAATTGCCATACTGTAATGCTCCCTTAGGCTTCAGTCCAAGAAATCAGGACCTTTTTATGGAAACATAATTAAAACACTTTCTTTGCTTTCCTGTAATAGACACTTTAGCACCTGGTAATCAAAGGGAAATACCTGAAAAATCTGTTATTGGATTTCACTAAGGCCATACGTTAGAAGCCTATTTGCTTTCCTGTTGCAAATTTGGTTGCAAATTCACATGCCAGGGCTTCTTTAACAAACCAGAGTCCACATCCCTAAATCATCTACTGTCTGGTGAGCCTACCTGCAGAAGTTTCTTTCCCCTTCCCACCTAGAGGAATTTAGTTATCCAGCATGCATTTTTAATAGGTTCAAGTCACTTCCATTGTTTAAATGTTTGGACCTTAATATCTGCTACAATACTGAGAACATGGAATGGGAATCCTGCCCTCAACACCCACAAGTGACTCATATATATGCTTCCCCTGGCTCAGACTGTGCTCAGGCCCATCTGTTTGAAAGCACCGATCCTGCTTTGCTGGTCCAATGTTCAGGCACCGATGCCAAGGGACAGGAACAGTGAGCAGGATTCTGCTTGTTCACATAAGGCTACAAGAGTCCTTTCCATTGCTCCCATCACTGCAGTCACACCAGGTCACTTCTGCTGCAGTCTCTCTGAAAAAGGCCTCACATCTGCTCGCTCAGAGTACGGGGCCGTGGAAGTGGGATATGGTCCAAGGGAGCTTTGGCTACACATGGTGGCTGCTGCGGGTGAAGCCTGTCTTCATGGGCTTGCCCAAGAGCCCATGCCTGAAGCAGAAATCTGTAGCTTAGGAAACAAAAAGTGATTCTGCTATGGGCAAATCTCCTTCTTATTTGAAGGATCAGTACAGCAAAGGTGCCACAGGGACCCAGAGCTTCCCCACACACATATTCAAGTCTGAAAAAACTAATGAAAGACACAAGTCAGAAACAAAGGACTCTGAGTAATGAAATGATTAAAGAGAAAATACAGTTGAAAACTCCTGGAACACATTATAATTTAATATCTCATTATTTACTAGGCACATTGAACATAACATGAATTTCCCTCTGCTCCACCAAGCCCACTTCATATTCCACAGAGCCTACGCTTCTGTATCTCATCCAAGCCGAGACGAAATTGTCTTGTATATCAGACAAACGTACTAGAGAGTAGCCTACACTTTGGTAATGTACAAGCTGAATGTTCCCAACAGTCCAACTAGCACATCGTTTAGAGAATTTGCACTCACACATTTTCAATGCATAATGAGGGGTTTTAGCAGTTCATAATTATTAAGTAGTTATTTTACATGCCCTTGTGTGTGGTAAATAATACCACAGAGGAAAAAAGTAACCAAGGGTTTGTATAAATTATTCTGCATAAACCTACAAGCTCAGGTTTTAAATCTGCATTATCATGTTGGTTCAGATCTTTAGGCTTAGGTCTGAACAAACATGAACTTCAGGGACATTTGAAATTCAACTCTGTATCCTGACCTGGATTTTCTAAATGACCTTTGAAATTTGGAACTAAATCCAAGTGTTGCAGAGTCTCTATCTGGAAGCTTTTTGCTGATGGATTTTCATTCAGTCTAATGTAGGTGGCAAATTATGCTGGGAATAAGTCATTTTCAAGAGATCCAAGGTCTGGCATACAGACTACTGCTTCCAGCCGTTTTAAATGGAAAACAAAGGTTCTTCATTTACCTCTGAGGCTTCTGTCTGATTTATTTTTCTTCTCTGGTTTGCATTTATTTGATTGTTTGTGCCAGGTATAATGGAGAAAATGCAGGCATTGCTAGAAAAGCTGCAATCTACAATCCCTCAGCCACATTGACCTCTTGCATACACCTCTGAATTGCAGAAGAAAGGAGAGATGGCAACTCCCAGCTGGACAGCCCTTTGCAGCTTGCCCAGATGTCAGAAAACTGATCTTTACTGGCCAAGATCGAGAAAGCCATAACTTTTTATAAAGCAGCGAAGCACATACTTAACTTTAGTCATGTATTTTGACTTAAGAATGCACTTAACTGCTTTGCTGAACATAGGCAGGCACAGACACTTGCCATGCCACACTGGCAATGTAGTCACTCTTATAGCACTGAAATATTCTCCAAAAATCCTGAAAATAGGAGATACAATAAATCCTATTTATCAGGTAACTACTCCAGTGTCATAAAAACACAGCTTCATAGCATGGTTTGAGTTGGAAGGGACCTTAAATATCACCTGGTTGCAACCCTCCTGTGATAGGCAGTGACACCTCCCACTAGCCCAGGTTGCTCAAAGCCCATCCAGCCTGACCTTGAACACTTCAGTGGATGAGGCATCCACAGTTTGTCTGGGAAACCTGTTTCAAGCCTCACCACCTTCACAGTAAAAAATTTCTCCCTAATACCTAATCTAAACCTACCCTCTCTCAGTTTAAAGCCATTTCCACTCAATCTATTACCAGATGACCTTGTGAGAAGTCTCTCTCCAGGCCCTTTAAGGTACTGAAAGGTTCTCTAAGGTCTCTCCAAAGCATGCTCTTCTCCAGGCTGGACAAGCCCAGCTCCCTCCTCTCCATCTTCCTAGGAGAGATGCTTCAGCCCTCTATCACCTTGGTGGGCCTCTTCTGGACTCACCCCAGCAGGTCCACATTCTTCACATGCTGCGAGCCCCAGAGCTGGATGCAGTGCTCCAGGTGCAGTCTCAGGAGAGTGGAGCAGAGGGGCAGAATGCCCTCCCTTGCCCTGCTGGCCACACTGCTTTGGCCATTCTCTTGTGTCAATAGACGGAAACTAGAAAAATGTCCATCTGACAACATCTGATACTGCACTTCAACAGCCCCAACAGTCTTCTGGCCCTTTCTGTGAAGGCAGACATTCAACTTATATCGGTAAGCCAGCAGATCTTACCCAAATAGAAACCGAAGAAAAACATCATTCCAGCAGTCCTCTTCTGAATTGTACTACAACTAAAATGAATATATGAACATAATTCTGAAAAACTGACTTGTATTTCTTATTACTGTCATCTGTCTTGGTTATATAGAACTATGAACAATTAAAATTAATAAAAAAAGAAATTATTTTTGAAATGCACAGAAATTCAGAGCCAGAAGTCAGTCATATTTTCAGGCATCTATTAGTTGCTTTCTTGATTTGCTCAAGAAAATAAAGGAAGATTAAAAAAATAAGTCTAGTTATTAACTGCAGGAACTGATTGTCCTTAAAAGCAACTTCAGTTTCACGAAAATGTAAAACCCAAAAGCTTCAATCCACTTTGAGAAAAAAAAATTCCAAGTTCCAGGACAGTAAGAAAGCTACTGAAGCAAGACTTTTGTTTGATTTTTGGTCATTTCTGCATGCATAACTCCCTGCAGTGCTGTCCAGCTCTGCTTCCTGAGTGCTTAGAAAGAAGCAATCTACCTTTGACCATGCCTTAATCTACATTTTTCAGGACAAAAAGTTCTTGGCTGCTATGCCGATCACCCAACTAGAATTTTTAGGTACCTTCCAAAAATCTCACATCAAAATAGTGCTATGTCCTCTACCCAGTTTGCTGTCCCAATTTTCATTCTCTATTCTTAATGGAAACTATGGACACATTTTATTTCTGCTGTACTGGCAGAAGATTTATGTCTCTACAGTTCTTCAGCATAATTCTCTTGCATTTTGGGTGAACAGTTGTAATTTTTTTTTTAATTGCACTGTTTTAATTCATATTTTAAATAGAAATTACATGTAGATAAAGAGAATTAAGTTCCTGCTGAGATGAAGACCACTGGAGTCAGGATTATCATATTGTTTTTTGATTAGTATTATATGTGGTTGAAAGATGACCTGAACTTTCTTCCCTCATCATAAAAAGACGAAACATGAATCAAAAGTCAGACTCCCATTTTAATCAAATCGCCCTGATTATCTGGTATAGATCTAAAAAAGGAAGGTTTAAATACCTCCTACAATGGAAATATTTCAGAATGAACCTGACAGTACAAGGAAAAAAAGTAATCGATAGAAGCAAACTAACTTACATTGTAGTGATCAGGGAACAAACCGGGAAAGGGCACAAAAATTCCAAGAACCAAATGATTACTGTGGATTGTTTATATTAAAAAAAAAATCTATACTCTTAAGGCTACTTAAAAAGAAGAAAGAAAAAGGAGAACATAAGTTTGTCTGTCTATAGAAGTGCATTACTGGATTGCAGTTTGCTGAACTTTACAAAAAGAGAGTAATTTCATATTAATGAAAAAACTGATCTGGTGATATAGTTTACTTTCTGGAAAATCGAGGATAGCTTTCCAAATGTGATTAATATGGGTGTTAAATAAGTGGCAAATTCAGAGTCAGACTTCCTGCTGAATGCTTAGGAAGGAAAATCAAAATCCTTCACTGACACCAGCACTCCTATTTCTTGGTTTTCCTATCAGAGCTCTTGGGAATAAGTTTGATATTGTCCAAAGAGCCTCTTACCTAGAGGCATTGCTGATAACTGTGTCATCTTCTCACCTGGACATAGAGAGGAAAGGTATTGGGAGAAGGCATTGGGCTATGCAAACAAACCCAAGCTGCTGTGAAAGACTTGAGGTTCACCTAATATCAAAACAGAGGCTTGCCATTGATCTCTGGCCAGCACAAAACTTGACAAACACTTAAAGACCCTGTGAAAACTCTTGAGACCTGCTTTATCCAGTGAGAAGTGATGTATCTCAGGTGTGCTCCCCAGAAAATTTAAGAAATCATGATTCTTACCAGAGAGTTCCAATGAAAAGAAATTTACATATCCAAATTTGCAATTTGTCAAAGGTCAGACAAAATCTACCAGATGCTGACAGATTAGTACCCTAACACACTTCAGAAACATTTTTCAACCTAGCAAACTACAAAATAAATTGGCATTTAGTGTGTTCCAAGGATGTGATTGTGATTGCCTTTAACAAGTGTTTCTTCTTGTGCCATTCATGCCTTAGTTTGTCAAATGTTTGTTAAAGGCAGAAACTTAAGCAGAGCTGGATGTAGCTGTAACACTCTGGAAAACCCTTTTCTCTAAGAGGATCAAGTTAGGAGACTGTGGAAATTAAAGAGCTGTAATGTGAAACCTAATGTATAGTAACTGTCAAGTGAGGTAATGGAGAAACTGGAAAGCCTTGTCTTAGAGTTAATGCCTTAATCCCAACATACCATTTACACTGTGAGGTAAAAAATGTCAGAAACTGAAAATCCATAAAACAAGGTTATGGAACAAAGACAATAAAATAAACATTGTCAGTGACAATGTGTTGAAATTGATTTGTTTTCATTCCTGCAACAGGTACTTTCTGATTTGCCAAAATCTCACAGCATCCTTTAATGTTCAAGTTATTCTGAGGTATGTTCTAGTAAATATTAATGTTAAATATAAAGTATTAAATTTATGAGTATCTGTGACAATCATCAACACTAAAAATGGAGTATTTATCTCATGCAGTGCCTGAGCTCTGAGGTATTAACCTCTCAAAGTTTTGGATAGCCAGAAAATGAAACTGTGACACTAAAGGATGTGGTTATGTGGTGAATAGAGAAAAAATTTCCTTTTAACTAAAACACAAAGAGTAGAAGAGTTTCCTGATTATTAATGATAAGCTTGTGCTTGGGGCCTAGCTAAATCAAAACCAAGTGTTCTTAACCACAGAAACAACAAAAAATATGATTGCATGATAATTATATGTGTTTTGATTATATACATCCTACAGTCTCCCACAGAACCTCCCAGTCCTTAGTCCAGGCCAAGCTCATCTGCTGTCCCATGGCAAACCATGCCAGACCCAAACCCACCAACTTTCACAGCTTTGACATTAAAAAAGTGAGGAGGGAGTGAGCAAATGTAGCCTAAGGATTACCATCTTGCCAGAGCCCTGCCTGTATGTGTCCCCCTGGAGCAGACAAAGCAGCAGAGAGCACCAACAAGCTCAATCATGCATGTACCTGCATGGAATAGCCCTCGACACCTCTGTGCCATGACCACCAGACCAGGACTCTCCAGCACATCGCAGCACATCCTTTCACCATTTCTCAAGAGAATACAGAGGGTGCCTTCCCTTTGGAGACAGCTTTGGTGGGGAAAAGGAGGAGAGGAAAGGAAAAGCTCACTCTTGGATTTTCTACTTGTGTACACAGGTTTTAAAGGACTTCTTGGTCCTTCCAAAAAGCATTGAACCAAGAGACACAACACCATGGACAAGAAATGGGGACACATGTCACACAGACATCATCAAGACCCAGTGAAGGACCACAATAAAGATCAACCATGAGCCATGTTGGCCTTTAAGTTTTCTGTTTAATGTTTGGAGCAAGGGTGCTGTTGATATATACCAGACACAGGTCAAAGTACTAGAGACAAGCATATTATTTGGCCTCAAGGACCACATCTCTACTGCTGAAATATTATTCCCACAACAGTTAGTGCTTAGCCCCATGTTTCCCCCAGGGTGCTTGAATTTTTTGCCTTAAAACCTGGGGGTGAAAAACACCCCCAGGTTTTAAGGGAGTTTAGCAGTGTGCACACACATTGTGCCACACCCCCTTGCTTCAGGGATATCAAAGGATCTTTGGCATAGCTAAGCACAGAGACCCGGGTGCATAAAAGAAGTCCTAAAAATCAAAGGGAGAGGCAGCCACAGTGTCACCTGTGGTGAAAGACTGAAACAGAGACAAGAACTTACCTTCAGTATGAGTATTAGGAGCAGAAAAGTTCTGCATAGCCCTGGTTTTTCCTTCCTCCATTGCAAGAAAGCATCCTGGCATGACTGCTCATAATGCAGGTACCCCCATACCCTGAAAAAACTTCTCAGTACTGATGCTTTCACCATTTCAAAACTGCAAGAAGTCAGGAAATGTTGCTGCCAGTGACAGTGGTACCTGCTGCCACTGTAACTACATTACCCTTCAGAACAGCCCCTCCCCTAAGAGATGGTAGGAATGACAAATTAAAGTGTTAATTTGTTAAACTGCAATAGCACTGTCAAATTAGCCTGGTGGAAAGTTAAAAATAAATCCATTCATTACTAAACAGCCAAAAGAAGTACCAACTACAAAGCCAAAACAAGCCTCATACCCTTTGATAGTAAAATGCTGCGTGCAGAGCAGCCTTACAAGTCCAAGGGAAAAAAACCAGTGAAACAGGTAGGCAGCTCGGAATATTCGGTTCATACAAATCCCGCAAGTCCGACAAGGACGTTGCCTCTGAAGAGACTTCAGAGAGTGAGCATATGCATCTGCTGAACACCCCTGAGGTTCACCAAAGTAACCTGAACCCTCCCTTCTCTGACTGCTGCTCTGGTAGTATCAAAGACTGATCACTTGTGACAAAACCAACAAGTACCAAGTAGTGAATTGCCTACTAACAGATAAAGAAAAAATACACTGTCACAATTTATTTATTTTTTTTGTGGATAGAAGCCAAGCTGCATCTGTTCCAAGCATCAGGGCCAAAATATCATCTACAATTAAAGCATTACTGACTATGTTGTTGAGGCTACATGAGACAGAGCAGATTACAGGTCATCCTGCAGCTAGAAGGTATATTGGCACTGTGAAGGTAGTGGTAATAAAAATGTGTTTGTGTCAGTAAAGTAAGCAAATATGACACAGGCAACAGACAGGCTGAATAAGAACTCTTTTCTAAACATAACCACAATTTGAAGCGCCAGAGCAGGGTAGACTACAGAACCTCACTGCTGGACAGCTGTTGTGGAAATCTAACAGAACACAATTTAAATTAATGAGAGAAGAAAGCAACACTCACAAACCTACCACAATGACTGTTTTACAAAAGCAGAAGTTCTTTTCTATCACTGATATATTCAAGATGACATTAGATAGAGTGAATTATGACATTTGATAAAATACCACAGTATAGGGGATCATTAAAAAGGGTGATAGGTAAATGCAGGCACTGCGGAGGCCCTGCCATATTCTCACAACTGGAAATACAGAGTTGTGGAGATGAAAACAAAAAACCAAAAAAACCAAGTACAACTGCGGTAGAAAGCATAGCCTTTACCGTCTGGGAACTTAGACCCCTGGCCTAGGAATATCTCTTAGCCCATGCTAAAAGATCAATGAACTGCAAAAGATGTCTCTGTCTGCCTGGGAATCTGAAGAATGAGTGGAATCTGGCTTTGCTTTGATTTCAATTTACCCAGCCCACATTACAATTCTGCAACATACTGTCAACCCAAAAATATTTGTTCTATTGCAAATATTGTTCTATTTCAGTGTCCTATCACTACTGAAAGGGAAACAGTGATATTTTGATCATGATGGGTAAATGGCAAAAGCACATTTAAGTGGGGCATAATAAGCACATAAAGTGGGGGTGCAATGGGAGTGGGGGGGAGGACTAGCTGGGGGAAGCCTCATTCCCTAAA
This sequence comes from Cyanistes caeruleus, assembly GCF_971803275.1. Lineage (NCBI taxonomy): Eukaryota > Metazoa > Chordata > Aves > Passeriformes > Paridae > Cyanistes > Cyanistes caeruleus. Next base: position 112,767,385 of record NC_141701.1, read on the forward strand.
TAACTCAGTAAGCCAATACTTTAATACTCATTGTGAAGCGTGATCATGCTGCTAATGAAGCAATAAATCCTCCCTTGCATTGGTGCTGGAGGGAGGGGGGTCAGAAGGTGGAGATAGCTCCCTTTCCTTTCACATTACAAGCAGTAATGCAAAATGCTTTAATAAAGCTCAGCAATGCCCTAGAAGGAATAATCAGCTAATGCTTCTCCTCACAAAGCCATGCTGCAAAATGGCACATCTCCTTGGCTCTTCTGACTTCCCTCTTGGGACTCCTGCACTAAAGTCAGCACCAAGCCTGGCCCTGCCCTTCCCATCCTTCTCACCAGCCTTCATCTACTTTGGGACTTCGACAGTTGACTTCCAAACCTGGACCAGCCAATTTAAGCATAAGCATCACTGATTAATGCCTAGCCCCCCTCCCCTTGTACATATATTCTAAAATGCCTTTATTTTAAATTGCAAAAGAGAGACATATTTTCTTTCCCAAAAACTGAAACTGGCAAGGAAAAATGAGCAAAGCCTATCTCTAATTAACGCTAATCTGTCTGCCTTGTGTACGCACCAGTGAGGGAGCCACAGTACGCTGCAGATCAGAAGATAAAAACACACTCAGGAGTTCAACTGCTTTAGAAGCACAACATCTGTTAGCCATGTTATTCTGCAGCTATCCAACAAGCAGAGCACTCTTCACAACACTTAATAGCTTATGCATTATGGATGCTGCTGTGGGTACAGAGGTACTTGGGCTCAGGCTTTCATTCTGCGCAAGTCTCAAATTAAAAAACTACGGGCAAATCTGGGGAGTGTATCTTCCCTCTCCTTCCTCACATGGGAAGTGAGAGTTCAGGGCCAAATTCTGCTATCAATTACACTAATATGGCTCCACTCAAAATCAGTTCAGTGTAACACAGAACAATATCTGACTGACTCCATCCTTAATTCACTCAGTATGTGGAATTAGAATAAAATTGCAAGAAATCTCTTTAGAAGAGAACATTTTAAGTCAGCTATTGTTGTAATATCCTTGATTGATTTAGCCACTACATTATTATTACAAATTAATAAAGGAAGGGCACATATTAATGGAGTTTATAGATTTTTCAATTACTGTTTTCCTATTATTCTTCCTACTATTCAATTCATCAGTTTCTTCATATAGTTTATCTATAACTCTAATGCATTATAGTGCTTCAGAATTTATGAAGTATATACAAAGCATATAAATCCTATTAACTAGCCCATCATACTTATAATTGATTCAATAAAAATGTTGTGTATGTCTACAGTACATAAAGGGGAGGGAAAATAAAACTGAGAGCAAAAGGGTTAATAAATTCCTGATTATTTATATTTTCTTAAACCTCTCTGCCACAGTGGAGACAAGACACAGCACAAATATGCTGCATTCTGCTCCTTAAAACCTATTGCCCAGCATGTAACATAAGGAGTATAAGAAACCTGAGAGCAGCGTAAAATTATTTTTGTATTCATTCTAAGGCCAAAGAGACCATTTTATCCTTCTAATATGACTCTAATATCCACGTGACATGAGCCATAGTATTTCACTCAGGGATTCTCTCATAAAGCTAATGGTTCCTGGAGGAGCTCGGTTGGTTTTTTTTTCAGCATCCAATCTTCATTTAGGGATTTCCATCTATTTGTTCCAATTTTGTAACATAGACTTGCTGATAAAAATATACATTCTGGCAGGTTTTCACATCATATGTGTGTGCCCATGTTAGGTACCTAGCTTAGGAATGATTCAACAGATCAAAAAGGACTGGAGCTCCCTGCCTAGTCAATGAAAGGAGGCAGTCAGTCAGCTTCCGCACCCTGAGTCAGAGATGGCTGGAAGAGCTAAAAACAGACTAGGAGAATAAATACCTACACCAACTTCTGCTCTGAACTGCTCTAGATCTCCTCCTACTACTGATAACTGCTCCTTCCAACTATTTTCTTTGGCAATACACTTTATTTGCCAGGCTGAATAGGCAGCTACACTCTCTACAGCCATACATGCAATTCTGTAACAACTAAACCACATGGAATTTGCAAGGTGACAGTGAGACAGATTTTCCAGAATTCAGATCATTCAGAGAGGTCTTTCTCTCTTCCCTTTTTTTGCTGCTACCTTTATTTCAGTGCCAACTCAACATAGGGCTTAGGCAACAGAATCTTGAGAGCCACTGGATTGAATTTGTGCTACAAAGTCATTTACGTGCTTTTGTAAATCACACTCTTGAACTCTGGATAGGACTGCAGCACTATCCTTGCCACAGAATCTGAGTGCAACATCAATGTGTTAATTTCTATTTCTAAAGCACTTTGAAGATGCGCATACTACTGCATTGCACCCTGAAGACTTTCACTAGTACTAACATGGTACAGCTCTGTTTTCTCTCTCCCTCCCTCCAGCCTGAGAATAACAAGAAAGACCAAACAATGTGTTTTTCCCTTACATTTGAGAAGACAAATTTTGATGTCCCAGCATGAATTATTCTGCACCACACAAAAATGCTAATTAAGCCTTTATTCTATAACCTGACAGATGTTTCTGATGCACTGTTCATCCATTTCATACTGTACAAAAGCTAAAGTTTTAAACTTTTTGTATTATGACACAATTAGCATTATTCATGAAGACAGCCATCAAAAGTCTGCTTGAAGTGCTGTTCCATTCCTCAGAGAGAAGAATTTTGAAAGACATGGCTGGAGATTGCCCTTCCTGTGCACTAGGTAGACATGATTCATACACACACATGCAAGGAGTCCATAGGCCCCCATTCCTTCTCCCCACACATCCTTCTTGTCCTTCCTACTAGGACCATCTTTTGTTGCACATGAATTCCAATCCTGGTGGCTTACACTCACTATTCATACCCAGCCCTCATAACCTAGTGTTGTGCATACAGAGAGGCAGTTCAAGTAAAAGAAGTGGCTGCTTTTGTGACTGCAACATCACAGGGAACAAAAGTTGAAACAAAAATCTTGGCTGACCTCTATTCCTCTATGGCATAGAAGTTTGTCTTCTGCCCCAGCAGTGGCCAATGTCCCCCAACAGGAGCAGCCTGCTCTGCAGTTCCCATGCATTCCCTGATGGAGCACAGCTTTTTGTTGATGTTGACTGCAGCTTTCCTGCTGTCATGCTCACCAGGACGGACAGGCAGACAGACTCATTTTCACGCAGATCACTCTGCTGTCCTGTGGGTGGTACATACACCCCGGGGTACAGCCCATCCTGTCTCAGCCCATCCTGTCTCAGCCTTGTGTCATCCCTGCCCCCAGAGAGCAGCCCAATAACCAGGGCTGGGACTGCTCCCACTGTCCCCCAGCTGCCCTGCTCCTGACAGGGCAGGTGGGATGGGCCCTGGCTGCCATATCCTGCCCTAACACTGCAAGAGGTCCAGACTACTACTGGATCCCAGCCCTCATTTTTCCCCAGTGCTTCTCCCAAGCAAACCATCACTGGCTCCCACTGTCAGCTTCCCTGCAGTGTCACAGTAAACTCATCTTCATCCCTGCTCCTTTTGTCCTATCTTCTACACATCTACACAATATCCTTCTGGTTTGTTTTGTTGTGGCTTTTTTTTTTATTCCTCTTACCTATCACTATTCCCTTTTCTCCTCTGTTCCCCTAAAAGAGCACATTAATACTCCAGCCTCCTCAGTCTCCTGCCCTTGTCACCAAATCAACATCTGAGAAAACACTTGTCCTTTTCTCTTTCTTGTCCTTTTTTTCTCCAGTTACTCTGGAGTAACTCTCAGAAAAAGAAAGATTTCTTTAAAAATACAGACTCAGCAACTACACTCTTTTAGTTGGAAAGAAGCTTGTCCCTGGGGTAGTGATTATACATATAAAGACAATAATAAGACTGGGGGCTGCAAAGCTGTGTAGTAAAGGTAGAAATCTTAAGGTCTGTCTTTACAATTCTCCAGAGGTTTAGTCTATAGCAAAAAAAAAGAAAAAAAATCTCATTTTACACATATGTAAGTGCTGTGAAAACAATGCATTTGCCTGTTCATCACAAATTACACTATAACACATCTCAAGAAATGCATCAGTAAGAGGATAAACAGAACAAATAGGAATATAAAATGTTTATGAAAGGGATGCGCAGAAATTAACTTCCCTAATAAAGAACCAACACCTTTTTTTTTTCTATTTGCAGTTTTTAAAAATGGTATTTATTAATAACATATACCAGGACTAGTATCTGTTACTGTAAAGCTGAAGATGTAAGCTATGTGATCTGTGACTTAAAGAAAAGGTACACTGTCACTTTATCACTGCTTTATGTACTTAATATAGTACATCAGTAAACAGGCAGGATAAAGATTTCTAAAAGCAGAATTTAATTGAGTGAAATTGGGTAATTCCAAATTCCTTGCTGTACAGAAAAGACAGTTAGGTAAGTGCAACATGGAAGTGTGACACAGATAATTTAGCTACAAGTTTATCAAGAATCATGATGGAGTATTAAACTGAGGATGAGACCAAAATAAACCAAAGACATGAAGACTTCCTATTAGGATCTTCCAATCCTAAATCTGATGTCCCTTCCTTCTGCCAGGCTGAATCCAAACACCAGATTTATGTATGGGATCCCTATTCATGTGAAGAAATATACATGCCATGATTTAGGAATGATATTCCCCAGTTTACTACTTCCATTGAGAGAGTCTCCAAACAGTTTGCTGCTTACTCCCTCCCCTCACCCTCAGCAGGACAGACAGGAGAACTGGAGGAGAAAAGTTGAAGATCACTTCAACTGAAGAATAATTTACTGGAAACAGCAATGAGATAAGAAAGCAAACAGTTGTAGCAAGAATACTAATGACAGAGTGTAAAAGAAAGAGGCAAAATACCCAACCGCTCTCTCTGCCATGCTACAGAAGAGGGCCCTTCCCCCATCCACAGCAATGGCATGAGGTGATATAGAATAATCTCCAGGTCCTAGCCATGCCCCCTTCCTGGCTACTGCAAAAATCAGCCCTTTCCTGTCTGGAAGCAGGTCAACACTTCAAAGAGGCAGTCCAGAGCATTCCATACCCTCATCAAACATCTAGAGCAAGCAATTGGGCAACACTATGAAGAAGGATGTGACACTGACACTGTCCCTCCTGTGAAGTCATGAGAATGGTGAGAACCAGAGAGAGGTTTCCCTGCTGAGCTTGATGGATTGCAGGGGAACAGTAAGAATACCTTTCCTCTTTCACACAAACAAAATTACTGTATGGTTCAGGATTTGTAACACTAGCAAATAAGAAAAGCAGTGATGAATTTTCAATTATGGCAGCCCTGAAATTAAGGAATTCTTTTTGGATGCAGGGCACTCAGGTTTGAATGAACCCAGAATGGGGTAGCAAGTGACTTAATTTCTCCTACTGAAAAAAAAAAATAAAAAAAATTAAAGTGTTCTTGATCATTATGCATTTTTATGGAAAATAGCTCCCCTTCTTCCTCCAATAAGCTAAAAATATAATGGCCATTTATGTTTCTTGGTGAACTAGATATAAGGAAGAATTTTCCCAGAGGTATAGTGGATGCCTTATTCCTGGAAACATTCAAGGTCAAGCTGGGCAGGACTCTGAGCAACCTGATGTACTTGAAGATGCCCCTGGTCATTGAAGGTGATTTGGATGAGTTGACCTTGAAAGGTCCTAACCCAAACTGTTCTATGATTCTGTGAAGGACCTCATTGTACCAGCCACTATCAGGGGAAAGTCAGCACACCTACAGGGTGGTAGCCAACAAGAGGTTTAGGAGCACATAGCTTAGGTATGAGGTAAAAGCTGAGGAGCTGCCTCTTACCTGAATAAATGGGAGCCATATCATCCCAGATTCTGTTTACCCAAGCAGAGGAGCTACCAGCATGTACTCCCACATCACCAGGTCACTCAGTTTCCCATCAAAGGACCTGCAGCAGCAGGCATGGGACCTGCAGAGTCAGGGGGCTTTCCTTCACTGAAGGCTTTCCACTGACTAAGTATGAAAATGTTCTGTCAGACGAAAGCAGCCCTGGCCACTTGCACTAGAGTGAATAGCAGTATGGGGAGCCTCAGGGACAAAACACTGTAAGTAACTTCAGACACCTTCAAGCTATGGCAGTGGCTGCTGAAGCAATCCTTATTTCACTATTTGTGAGCTATATGATATACAGTGGGATTAATCTAATCTAGAGTTTGATATCCACCATATTGACCTAGTAATTTTCAATCCCATTTTTAGTCTATGACTCTTTTTATTTTTCAATCTAGGTATCTTTACGATGCAGTCAATTTCAACTGGTTTAGATATCTTAAGATGCGACAATCACATCCTCCCCCCTGACAGGTCTAGATGACCAGGAAGCAGCAGATATCTGCTGCATGCACACTGATGTACCATCAGAGGCTGGATCTGGTTTCTTTTATGTCACTATGCCCTGTGGAGCTAGCCCTAAAGATCACAATGACTCCTTCAGTCCTTAAAATGTATTCATCTTCTAATTAGAGCAAATTAAAATGAAATGCATTTTTATTTTTTTTAGACAACTTTCTCTTTTATCATTTAAACACTGACATTTTTTAAATGAGCTCCCCTAATAACAAGAGAACATGAATATACCTGATTAGTATTCTTTTCTAATAATTAAGACCTTGGCTTGTCCAATTACACATTTTTATTCCATGAGAAAACATAGTGAGAAGCTACATGTAAGCACACCCTGGTTAGCACAAAGAACCCAGTGTAAACAGAAAACAACAAATTAAGTGGTTCTTCTGGGTATCAGGGACAAGGGAAAATACTTCACTGCAGTTTGTGAGTTGCGTTTAAAGTACACACCATAACTTTACATGAAATATTTGGGATAAAGTTGAGTGATGTAGAAGTGGGAGAATAACAGCAAGAAAGCAAGGAGGTGCATAAGTAGGACATGTCTCCTCTCAAGCTTCCATCTTTCTCTCTATAGATCTTATGAAAAGCTTACAGCAGCAGAAGACAACAGGAGATGTGTCATTTAAACAGAGGTAGGCCATTAATATATTGTTTGGAGTAATTGAAATGCATTGCACAGGATTAGCTGCCCGCCAATCATCCCAATTAAGCAGGCGTGTCATTGATCAGCATAGCAATTAAGAGGATTCTAGGGTATCAGCAATTTATTCTTAGCAGTCTCAATACTAATTGCTTTCAAGCACAGAACCAGGTTCAACATTCTTTAAAAGAGAAATGAGAGAGTTATTGGAAAATTTCTTGTTCTTTTCCCATGAATGACCTATGGGCTAAACTAGATTAGGAGAATTCACAATACTACAGAGTTCGAACATAGTAACAAATTATTCCATCATTATCTACTGCTAGCAACAGGACAAGATCAAATGGAGCAACACTCAGTGTTTATTTTAACCTGGATTTTGCAATGTTCATGTAAGTCAACAGACAATTCAAACTCCAAAGGCAGCACACAGTAAGGCAAAGGCTCTGTGGCAACAGAGCAGGCAGACTGTGCTTTCCTGCAGATTCTTTAAGAATTAGGAAATGAAGCCCTGCAAACCACCAAACTTTTGGCATCCATTTAAATCCAGTTTCAAACTGTGTGATTCCTCACACTAACACTCTCCAGTTGGTGTCCTTGTGCTCAACCAACTAACACCTAGGTCTATCCTCTGAGCAAATTGATTAGTTTGACACCAGTCTGTGTTTTACAAGCGTTTTGGGGTGTCTGGTGGTGTCTGCTGTGTCAGCTGCGCTCAGGAGATCCTCTGTGCAAGCAGGCGAGACTGAAAGAACAAGGCATGTACTGTACTCCAGGTAGATCAGAGGCTCTCAGGAGCCAAGTTGCCACAAGCATGAGTAGGAAAGAAAAAAATGGATAATTACATAGGCAGAGTGGGGCACTGCTGGGCCACAGGAGCAGCAAGGAGTCAGGCTTGGTTATAACCTGAGCCCTGGCACAAATCAGAAACCAATAAACCTCATTAGAGTTCCAGTGAGAAACCTTGTGTGTATTGCAAAACACTGATCTATGTTTTTGAGTGGTTTTTTTTCTTTTTCTGTTCATATACTTTTTATTCATGTGCATCAATGAGGAAATAAATAATGGATATCTAAACTGGAATATTTACATTTTTGCTTTTCTTATTATTTTCTTTTAACACCAAAACTACTGTGAACTGAATGAAGAAATTAGCATACATAACACCTCTAAAAGCACACTGATTACTTGAATGCTTATGAACAGCAGCATCTGTGAATATAACTTTAATGTATCAAAATCTTAGCACAGGACTTTACCTTTCTGAAAACTCAAATATTTGGTACTACAAAAAATGTACCCAATTTTAAAATATTTATTATGCAGAAAGCATAATGTTTGCTGTTAATCATAGAATACAATTATTACATCCAGATAAATACTCTATTTTACAAGTTACACTCTACCTAATGTGCATTTTACTTTAAGCAAACAATTTCCCTCACCAGGATCTGCAGTTGGGGAGATGACAACAGCAATGCAGACCAACACGCTGGAGACAGTAAGAGGAGGAGGGAACCTTCTTCTTAGTCTTAGGAAAAATCACAGAATCATTACGTTTGGAACAAACCTCTGCAATCATCTTGTCCAGCCTTTGACCAATGACCACCATGTCAACCAGACCATGGCACACAACTAGACCAAGTTCCACATCCAGTCATTTCCTGAACACCTCCAAGGATGGTGACTGTCTATCACCTCCCTGAGCATGTCATGTCATTGTTTAACAACTCTTTCCATGAAGAAATTCCTCCTGATGTCCACCTGAATCTCCCCTGGTACAATTTGAGGTTATGTCCTCTTGTCCTGAAAATTCCAGATCTCTGTCCAGTTCACTTTAAAACTTCCAAAGTCTTATACAGAAAGTAAATACTACATTTCAGCCTGGAGAAGAGAATGCTCCAAGTGAGACCTTAGAGCACCTTCCAGTATCTACAGGAGGCCTACAAGAGATCTGGAGAGGGACTTTTTACAAAGGCATGCTTTACAAAGGTGATGGCTTTAAACTGAGCATAAATTTAGATTAGAAAGCAACTGTTCACTATGAGGGTGAGACAGTGAAAGTGAATGTCTAGAAATGCACTGAAACCATGCCTAGAGAAGTTGTGGATGCTCCATCCCTGGAAGTGTTCAAGGTCAGGTTTGATGGGGCTTTGAGCAACCTGATTTAGCTGAAGATGTCCCTGCCCACAGCAAAGGGGTTGTATTTTTAAGTTACCTTCCAACCCAAATAGTTCTATGATTCTTTGGTTTTTCTGGTACAAACAGCCCACCAGACCCATATTCTAGCTTCTCATCCATAACAAAAAGTAGACATATCCTTTTCCTTTCCTACCTGAATTTAACCTCGTCAGATCTTTAGACAAGGGCATGGCTAATATCCTTGTTTTAGAGTTGGAAGACCCAGAATGACTCACACAGCTGAGACCACACAAATAGCCCAGACAGATCCCCCAAATGGGATTTGGAATTTCAGAGACCCAGGAGTCTATTGACATAACACCTGAAACATGCAAACCAGGAGTGTCTTTTAAGGAGCATCTTTTCTTTTTTAATGAGCCTGGGACTTGCCACTCACTATTCTTCTTCAATTCTTCTTCTGCAGTTTTGAACAAACAGTGATGCCTCTCCCCCAGAATCTCTCTCTGTAAAACTAATGTTGGCATCATTTTAAAAGGCCTGGCATGACAGATGCAGTTCCTATTTATCCATTAAATGCTATTTGGCATACTGGACCCTTGCACTAAGAGACAAGAACACCCTATTCACACGCTCCTAGCCTAAAGAGTAATAACTGCAATTAAATTGTACATTGCCTTTTGCAGAGGTCAGTGAGGGTGCTATGGGTAATGAGACAGAGAGTGCAAAACTAGCAATTAAAATAGCCTCAGTCTCTCCTAAGAAAAGATGCAAAAGCGTGCAGTAGATAGACACACTATGCATGCAAACATCTGTTGCAAATGCATATTTGGCAACTCAGCAGATATACAAATGGGTCAGTGGTTAAGAAAAATTGTTTCTTTGCTCTGTCATTTCAGGAAGGTAAAGCCTGCAACAGCCTGCATTTTAAGTAAATCAGACTCTTTCTACTTGCAACAGTGGAACTCTTGATTTGCACAGCTTCATAACTACACATTTGCTTAGAAACAGGGAGTGCAGCCCCTGTCCACAAACCAGCTTTTTCCTATTAATTTCACTATGCTTGGTCTATGTGTAATGGAGCCATTTGAAATCCTTCCATCTTGTTTGCAATTTGAATCATGCCCCTATTTTTAGCAGACTTGGAGCTACACTATGACTTTACCAAATGGAAAATGTAATCATGTCTGTGTTATGTATAACAAAGTGTGTATTTGCCCTGAGCCAAATGAACTGCATCATCGGGATTTTGGACGGAGTCGGAATTTGGGGACAGTAACAACCCTAAGAACGAGCCCTGCCAGCAACTTTGCTTTCCTAACTTGCATTAGCTGGAGTTTTGTGACAGCTCCCCAAAGAAAGGCGCTGAGGCAGCACAGCAAGAAGACAGTTTCTCAAGAATGCAAGAAACCAAATTAGTCAATTTTTCTATATAGTGGAATGGGATTTGGTTTATTCAATGGGAAAGGACATAATAATCTTGAGGGAAAAAAAACCCCGAAATATTTGTTTAGGAAGAGCATGTATGCAACATGCTTATAACTGACTCTCAGTTTAACTAGCATTGGCAGAGATTCAAGGGTATGAAATACTCCTCCCAAACTCCACGGGGGCTGATTTATGCCATTGGGCAGCCTTTTCACATAATGAGTTTTCCTCCCAGAGGGTCACATTTACTACTTCTGTCCTGCTCCAGAGGCAAATCACATCTAGCTTCCAGGCTCTGCATTTAACAGGAACAAGAACAGCAAAGCTGACAGAGAAACTGAAGAAACATATGGCAGTTTTGTGCATATGGAAAGGAGAGGTGTGACTGGGAGCATACTGCATGTTGTTGCTATTGGAGCCCCTCAGAAGACCCATATACATGCAGTAGGGAGCAGGAACCATAAGCTGTTTGTTCATACACTGATTTTCAGAGATTCTTAAACTAATACCTACTAGATGTGTTATTCAAAGCATTCCAGATTAAAAAAAACAGCCATTCTTTTTCAAATACTTAAAACGTTTAAATATATAGTGTGCCTTTGCTGGGACAATAGAGAGGCATAATGTAAAAATAACTGCATGCATCTAATCTGGTTTTTTACTTACAGGAGTTTTATACCAGTGTAATGTCATTGATCCCAGAGAAATTGCTACAGATTCACTGGAAGAGAATCCTGAGAGAGAACAACCATCCGGTGAATGTCACTGCCTTAAGACTGGTACATGATATTTTAAAATGCTGCAATAAATGCCCACAGAAGCCACAAAATCTCTTGCAAAAGGAATCCTGAATCATCCACATGTGGGACAATTGTTCCCCAGTAGAGTGGTCTTCCCTCAGTGGAGGAACTGTCAGCATACAATTATATATCTCTGAAAATCATTAAATCTCCATGTTTACTGGAAATACATTAGTGAGAAAACACCATTCTATTTCTCCAAATGTCTTTTGAACATAATAGCTTTTTTTTTTCTGAAAATGAAATTCCCAAATCTGCTAAGAAATTACCACAAAATGTCACAGTTCTGTAATTAATAATTCAAGTCTTTTCCCTACCCCAACCCATAAAGAAATCAAAAATACAATTGAAATGTTGTTTGCATGGCAATATGTATTCTATTTCACAGCAGCAGTCGTCAGAAAAGTACTTTCTGTGTTAAGAAAGACACTTTGGGCTTGGTTTATAAACAAATTTTTGCTGGTACAAATGACATAAATCAAGCTAACTACATGATTTACATCAATTGCATTATTTCAAATTAACTGCTAAAATTGAGCAAAACCATTCTGTTCTCCTAAAAAATTGCTAAATGAAGAAAAGCAATTCACATCAGGCAATTTGTAGGCATTCCCTAGTTGTTTGCAAAGTTATGCTCCCACTTTTAGAAAGGCTGCAAAAATATTTGGCATAACATCACTCCACCATACGGTAACTTTGTTCTGTATCAATTATAATCTTGCCTTAGCACTTTGCTCTTCAGCAATTCTGATGCTCCACAATTTAATTTTGTCTCTGCTTCCACGTGGGGGAATAAAGAAACAGAAGGAGCAGGTTGAGCCATGGACCCTGCCATTTTCCCAATTTCTCAATAAAAACCAGTGCCAACAAGCACATCTGTGGCAATGAAAAGACAGAATATATTGTACAGGTAAAGGATGATAACAAATGCTAGGGACCAGGCATCCATCAAAAACTTGTGTCAAAGCAACCTTCTATAGAAAAGCAGATCCACTTAAAGTTATTCACATCTTCTGGTGCTGTCTGGATTTGGATGAGTATCTGATGCTATGAAATTGCCCCTCCATCTCCAAACACTAGTCCAGTCACATTGTAAAAAGCTGCCTGCAACTGAAAACCTCCTTTGGAGACTGCATCAATTCACTTCTAAAGTTCCCAGCATAATTTTGTTGGATCTCACAAAGCACCATCACTAGGCAACCACTTTTTGGTGGGCTCCAACTTATTGCTTAAGACAAGTTTCTTTCTGCTATATCCATCGTCTACCACTCCTTCCCTAGGGGTGTTGAAATCTGTCAACATTTCTTAAGACAGAGGCAAACAGTTTTATTTCTACTTGACCCCGTGGCAAAATGGTATTGCTTTCCTTCACTGCCTCTAAATGTCTCAGCATCCATTTGCTTCGTATTGAAACCGAATTGGTAATTGCCCAGAGTGTTGTCTATTGAAACGGATTTAAATTCTAACCCATGACTGTACCAGACTTTTTTTTTTAGAGTATTTGAATTGCATTTTAAAGGCATCTAAAGCCTTTGATACTTGTTCTATGTACAACAGCAGCAACAAAAACAGTGTGGGAAAAGAGCAAGTCCTTAAAAAGTTTGCAGGCAGTGGAGAGGCCTGGAGCCCTGAGTCCCCCAGTGCTTTCCAGCTCCCTACCAGCACAGGACACAAGCCTGGATCATGGGCCAGCTCTTCAAAGGAAGGTGTGCAGGCCAGAGGAGTGCAGAGATCACTCAGCCCCTTAGATCCTATCAGCTGTAGCCTGTATGTAAGGGTGAAGCCACTGCTTCCTTTTTTAGGAAGTCTTCTCTGCCTCAGAGTCCAGACACTGCAAACAGGATCAGGAAAAGGGATGTGTGCAGACTGTGCAAAGTGAACTGTGGGATGTTTCAAAGATAATCTCTCCTCAATTTCCTTCTTCCCTCCTCTCTTTTACTTTTTGTCGTTTTACTCTTAGCCACCTCTCTCCCTTTCTGACAATCTCTCACTATCAGAAAAATAGGTTTTAGAAATATATTTCATCTCTCCAGTCTTACCGTCAGATTTGCTGAATCTGTCTTGACTTCTAAAGAGTCCCATGTGCTGTTTCTTTTTTTAAGACTGCTTACATTTTACAGATGGAATAAGACAATAGGAAATATTCTTTTATCATACATGATTAACCTGTGGCAATTCAGGTCCTTGAATTAGGAAGTTTCCTGAAAGAGCCATGCCCCTATTTCATCCCATCAATAAAAATATATATACTTTGTAAAACAGATTCTTATGAAAAAAGTTTTTCCTGCATGGAGGAATTTTCCCCATACAGAAAGATTATGCCAGGAAGGAATCTTGCTGAATCTTGCCTTATGCTGGACAAGCTGTATTCCTGTTTTGAAAAGAGTTTGGTTTTGGCCACTCAGCATTTACCTTACTACAAGGAGGATATAAACGTCACAGAGGAAATTACTACCACTGGAATGCACCCAGTAAAAATAGAAATCCCACACCAGTTGAATGGGAAGTTAAAGCCCTGATCAGTAATTGCTAAGTAATCTTGAAGATTTTTGAGATGTCTGTGAAAAACATTTAAAACAGCTATCAGAAGATGTGTTTGTGAACAACAATTTTATATCAGTGCCATCAGAGAGGTGCAGCTGCCAGTTTTACACTACTCCAAATAAATCTTGTCCATGCTTTGTGTGCAGCATTTCTCATTTGCACAGCAATACCACACAGAATCTCTAATCAATGATGTGGACTCCACAGTACCAGCCATTAAATGGATACAGGCAAAAAATTACTTATTTCCACAGAATGTGATGAAACGATTCAAAGTAGAAGATTGACCTAAGGGAGACAGAAGTGTATTAGAAATCTAAACTCACTTGCCATTCTTTCTTTCACTTTACTATATTTGCAATGTTTAAGTTCTTACAGTTCAGAAATCAGCTGATAGACCTTTTTGTTTCACACAACTCATCTGGAGTTTGATACACCTAATTATGCTCATATGATACTCCTAATTATGGCTTAATTAGTTAAACTCTGGGTCTAGGATAGTCTGAAAGCTATTCAGAGCAACATCACTTAAATCAAGAGCTATTCAGTATGAAACAGAGGTCACATGAACAGCCATAATTCTGAACAACATTTTGCAACTTTATCAAAACATTAGGAAACCAGGAACCATATCAAATTAAGAGGACAGATTGTTTTACAATGCAAACTCCTGAGTAGAAGAAATGAATAAGAAAAAGTATTAGCTGTGGTTGTAAAGCAATCATGGTATTATATTATTAGCCTATGAGGTTAACATTTATGGTTAACCATTACACCATAGGAAGTAGTTCCAGTGCCAGAATACTTAAAATCAGCAATCAGATGTGCTCTGGTCAACTCATAAGTAAGTCTCAATCAAACAATCTTATTTGAATTATGTAAGACTGAGCTGCCTACACATAACGTTTACAGAAGACTGAAATATTGAACTAGCAAAATAAAGGTCAGTTTAAGGGAAGTTTTCAAACTAGTTAACAGAGTCTTCCTTTTCACTTTCTTTGAACAGTAGCTCAATGAAGATTCCTTTTGTTTAAGAAAACAGTGTTAGTAACCAGAGATCAGAATCAGGTCTTAAATGGATAAAAACAACATAACTAGTAGCTGGGAAGCAGGACTGACTGAAGCAATAAACCCCTACCACTTCTTGGAGCTCTAGGTCAATACAGAAGACCATGTGTCTAAGCCACCAAAACTGCAAGTTTGTTTTTGTTAGAGAAGTGAGAAACCTCTAGTGCACAGTGACAACTCTGTATGTCCCTTCTTGCTTAACAAAAGAGATGACCTCAGGCAAGGTAAGAATTTTGCAGTGAAAAATCCCACTATCCATCAGAATTTGTGTGTAGGTACCACCAGGGGTGCCAGGAAGTCTGCAAATACACAGGGTGGATTACTTCTACCCCAGAAGGACTAATATGAAATGCATCACCAGCTTTTGATTAGGAGCAATTTGAGCTGCTTTATTATTTTAGTCAGAAAAAACCCTGAAAAATCTTATCTTGCTGTGTGTTTTATCTTCCTTTGCAGAAAACTAAAACAGCAGCAGCAAATAAACCTTGTACCGATTCAATTTGGAAATCACAAGTTCAGCAAAAACACAGAGATACAACAAATTATTGAAGTCACCAGGTTTGAAAAGACCTTTATAGGAAGACAAGGTGAACTAGAGGTGTAAATAAGTTTTTAAAATTGAATGAGTTTTCTAAAAAAGCTTTAAAACAGACAAATTACAAGGTGAAGAAATAACAGAGATTTAAAATGTCATTTAACCATGGGAATTCAAACCAAGGAACAAGGCTGCTCACCTCTGGGACAAATCCTCCAGCTCCCCAGGAAATCTGCTAGAGTGCAAGGAACTGATAACTGTTGCAGCAGCAGGTGGACCAGGGCCCCATGGAAACCTCTCCCACAGCTGTGCTAATGACACTGCGAGAAGGCACTGAAGGCCTGTTCCATAAACCAACAGGGATGCAAAGGCACATGAAGAGCAGGACACACATACAAGCTTCCCAAAACAGGCCAAGTGCCCCAGGCAGGGAGGAGAAATGTGTAACAGAGGCTCGGAGGCTGTGCATTATCTCTACAGCAAGGATGATGGGATGATGAGGAGGACAAAGGTCATGGCCATGTCCTCTGGATCCACAAACATGGCACAGCTAAAACAACACCACAGACCCATCACTTCTTCCTTTCCTTCCTATCTAGAAATTTTCCCAAAAGATATGATATTCTGGTGGTAATACCAGTGAAAGTGGCAGAGGTTATGAGCCTTTTGGCTCAAAGTCAAATTATTGAAAAACTTGTCAGACTTTCAGAGCTCCTTCCATGATTGCCCTAATTTGTGTCTCCACTGCAAAGAGTGAGTCAACAAAGAAACACCTAAAGAACTGAGATTTTGCAGTTTGTAAGCTTTCTCTTTTCTCCCTACTCATCTGTGCTGGCAGGTTGATTTTTTCCTCAATCTGGACTAAAAAAAAAGAAAAAAAAAAGACATCAATTTATTTTTTTGAATACTAACAAAACCCAATGGGAGAATCAGGCAAGAAGAAAATTGCAGGCTTTTCAATCTCCTATTGTAGGGAAGTATACTGGAAAGACATTCATAAAATGAAATGAATGTAAAGAGTACATCCAAGAGTGTAGATTAGTGAGGAACGCATGTGCTAGGATTTGCATAATTCCAGCTGGTTGGTGGAACATTTCATATTAACAATAATGCTAAAAATAACGTATTTTGAATATACTTGAATAGACTACGCTTAAGCACTGCTGTTTTCTTCACAGTTGATGGGTGCTCTACTACAATCAAAGGCAATGGCAGGACAGGAAAATTCACCCTCGAGTGAGGTGGTTACAGACAGCCTTGCAAACAGCTACAGCTATGACAGTGAAAAATGCCAACATATATAACCAAGCAACACAAAATTCCTCCACCTACTCATCAATAACTCTTCAGTGACTGCAAGAATCCAGACATTAAGTTCCTATCCAAGTGAAGTTCAGACTTATTTGGTAGTGGGTCTAAATTAAGCATTGCAAAGAAGAAAGACTCCTGGAACTCCATTGTCTCAAACACTCACATCTTTCAAGAGTGTTTACCTCAGTGCATCTAAGCTTTGAACTGATAAAAATATATTATTTTATGTTTATAGGTTGCTCTCTCTAAGGCTCCTCTACCCCAGTCATAATTTTATTTTGTGTCTTTTAATTTGGTGGGTGTTTTTAAAGCCCAGCTCCTTCAATGATATGTTTATGTAAGGATTTAATTTTTCCTTTAAAACAAAAACCCAGATGCTCTTAGCCTGCATTGTTGAAAAGAGGAGTCTTGAAAACATCTCCAAACTGAAGATAAAAGATCAAAAACCAGAAGGCAAGTAAAAAGAATGTACATTTTTTAAAGCCACATTTTTTTTCAGCCAACATAATGATGTTTTTGAAGTATAACATGATGTATAAAGGTTGGAACTAGAGAAAAAAACAAACAAACAAAGAAAATGCCTTCCCTGCAAGCATGAAAATACCTGTTTAACCATACAAACCACTACACCAAATGAATTAATGGAATTGATGCAACAATATGATGGAAACATGCATAAGTTTATGTATGAATATTCACAATATGTGATACAAAGCTTTATTAATTTTTGTTTCTATGTATTAAAAGTGAATATCAGCCTTGAAGATGTGATTGATCATGGGTCAGTCAACAGAGCACCCAAAAAAAACCCGTAAATCAAAAGTGTTGCATGTGGACATACAGTATGAAGATGACAAAATAGCACATCAAACAAGCGCTGTAGTTACCAGATACCCAAAGCAACAAATAAAATGAGGCAGTGACCTGTGCACAGAAAATATCACTTATGTAAGGCTAAAATTCGGATGGTGAGGTGACAAAAAGAGGGAATTCTTGAACAGACAATCTGAAAGACGAAGGCAGCAGCCTCCATTAAACTCAGAAAGACTCAGTTCATAAGTCTAACTTACAAATGAACAGTAGATATTTGATTGACTCATTCATACTTCAGCTTTAATTTTTCAGTATGTCAGTAGCTTGATTTCCAGTCCCGGAGCACCTACAGCTCCACTGATGTAGTAGGAGATGTGAGAATTCAGCCTCTTTGAAAATTCAGCTAAAGGCACTTGGAGTTATGAACAAAACGCAGGCTCGGTTGCGTGCCTATTACTGTACCATCATTATGACTGCTCACAAATTAGGCACAGAGTCTCACACATGGTCTTAGTCATATGGGGGACAGTTTCAAAGACGCATCATGAGATGATATGAATCCAACTCCCTATAAAAGCACATACCTTTGAAAAGCTCACCCTGGGCTTTGAACAGTTTTTCACAATGGTTCTCTTCGAGGATTTGGTGGTAATAGAAATAATTCCTTATATATCACTGGATAAAACCTCAAGATTATTGAAAAAAGGCTTAGGTTTTGTGCAAGAGAAGGGAAACTTCGCACATTGCTCCTGGGAAATCTGTGTTGCAACAAGAGGAACAATGTAGGGCAAAGATCATGCAAGAATGAAAAAAATATAGCTGCTACATTGCTACATGAGGGACATCTCATTTTAGTCCCCTAGAAAATCCCTTCCTTTTTTACATTGAATTCATGCCAGAAGGGCAAAAAAAATTAGCTACCTTCCATTCAAACCCATTCACAAAATCAACACAGTTTTGAACCATCCCTTGTTTGCTTTCATTCCATTACAGTTTAGAATTAACATAACCTAGTTTATTGGTTTTTCATGCACTTCAGCAGTTGTCTTTTTGTACTAGACACAAAACTAAACTTCAGCGGCCAAAACTGGGGCAGGGGAGAGGGAGGAAGGCAGGCCCCTTTCATTAATCTCAGGCAAGGATTTCAATCTCAGACTCACACAGGATTCACAGTATAACCATGCAGTTAGCTTTTAAAATTACCCAAATGTATTCAAAATGTTTGCTTAGTTGAATCTGTTATGCTTTGATAGCATCACTCCATGCCATAAGGGCATGTCAAGGAAATATAATATGAATGATAGCACTAATAAATTATCACTGTAAACCACAACCACTCCTTCATATGATCTTCTGATTTTTACTGTGAAAAATGCATTTAGGCAACAAGTAAAAAAAAGTTCCTTGGAGGACATAATCTTCTGAAATGTTATAAAGGAATGGAAAAAGAGTGATTCATTGGATAAAACTGTAATTTCATGTGCAGTTCTGATGAAGCCAACAGGAATTTTGTTGATATTTGGAGGATTTTACTCTATCCAGATACTGTTACGTACGTTGTTATGACCTATCTAGATATTATCTAGATTTTTTCTCTGAAGACAATAAACTGCATGTGGATAAGCACCTAGTTCTGAAAGAAGAGGATGAGCACAGGACAATAAGCCTTTTACAGGTCATGCAGGATGACGAGTGATGCCATCCAGAGTCTGGGCAATATATTGGCCCAAATCATGTTTATGACCTGTACCATAAATCTGCTTATCAGCTCACATTTGCAGTTTCGTGCGTCTTTCGTCCTCTATTCCTTGGCAAAGGACAACTTTGGCCTCTTCCTAAGGTAATTATTGTTAAATGTAAGTAGATCATTCAAATCAGTTTCAACATGATTTACAATAAGCCTGGTCTCTAAGAGACAATTATGAAACAAGGAGTTGGACATCTGAATATTTTTGTCTCCAAATTCATTCCTCCCCATGGATGAATGCTTGCTGTCATGGAAGATTTTGGCTACAAAAAGAATGAGACTCCTCCCCTTAAGCCCTATACAGCTTGATTTACCACCTAATCACATACTTAGGGAAAACCAAGAAGGTGAGAAGAGCATAATAGTGATGGCCAGCCTTTACCCAGGGAACTTAAAAAGGTAGGTTTTTTTCTGGAGACCAGATTTTCAATTTGAAAGTAGAATATAACCTGAGCTAAAGATGAGTTTGAACACTATCAAAATGTTATTTGTCCACGGAACATTTGCTAAGAGGAGGGAGGAAACATTTTGGAAGTGATCACCACTTGATCATCCATGATCCAACAAAAAAACGTGAAGACTCCATTTGAAGAGTACATGGCATTTGGAATAGTTCCATGGGCAACTGATGATGTTATGTATTACCTAGTCTTCAAAATGTTAGCTTTTCTTCTCTCCTTTTATTTCGTCTGAGTATGGCTTAAGCATGAGGCTTTTCAGTGAAGTCTTTTTCTTTTTTTTTCAACTTAGTTACAGGAATAGCCAGAAGTTTTCTATTTTCTGAGTTGAATGCAAAGGACAGATGCTTATACATGCAAAGGGATAGTTAATTTTCTCTTCAGCTCATACCAAGACAGGAGTGAGGATAGGATTTTGCAGGCTTCGTACAAAGAATACAAGAAGAGTTGTAGTTACACATTACAGTTCAGTCACTGCAGCTGGATACAATCCATATCATTTGCTTACATCTTCACAAGATCTTCAAGGCGTATCAGCTGCAATGCGTTATCCACAATGTCAAATATTCTAGACAGGCCAGAAATAAATCTGCCTATGAGCTGTTACTAAGAAATCATCCATCAGCAACAAAAAAGTAATCTCTGCTGTATTCTGGTCCAAAGTCCAATTGAGAGGGTCTAACACACTGAGAGGGTCTAACACCCTGAGAGGTCGAGATTGGTTGCTTCTGAGCTTGGCTTTTTGCCAGTTTTTTAGTCATCCTAGAAAGAAACATGGAATTAGGCAGTGTGTTAGCTTTCCAAAACAATGACATAAAAAACCCCCTCTTAGTCCTGATTGGATTATTGTGTTTTCAAGGAAGGTGATAAGTAAAAAGAAAAAAAAATTATAGTATGTACATAGACACCCTTCATAATCTGAGGCATATCAAGTATTTTTTCCTCACATTCCTCCTCTCTCATAAATCCTCTCCAAAGTGCTGATATGCATCAAATTCTGAAGACCTTTAAAGACCGGGGCATAGAAAAATAATCTGATACTTTGCCACAGTGCCTGTATGGATGCAGAGCATAGGTATTGTCTTAAATGATAATTTGTTTTCTGTAAACCTGATGATAAGAGAAGGTTTTAAAACCCACAAGCATTTATCCCTCTATCTGAAGAACTTCTACATGTAGGTCACTGATAGAAACAGGAAAAGGGAAAAATATGTTAAACATTGATAATATTTGGGGTTTCTTCCTCCCCAAATCATGTCTTCCTGAGCACTCCAGACAAACAGAACATCCATTACTATTGTCCTAATTTCTGTCAACAGTGAGCTTCAATACAGGCCTAAATCTGCTGCCACTGCAGTTGGTGAGAACACGTCTTTAATAGGACTAATGTCAGCCACTGCTGCCAGCGCAGCCTCATGGCACAGATCAGCCTGCCCTTAAACCACTTTGAGTGGAATCCCAGTTCCACCACACACTTAAGAGACGATCACAAAGGAGAAAGGAAAGCACAACTCTGGGTATTTTCTTCATCTTGGGATTTTTTTTTTCAACAAAAGCAAAACAGCCAGCCCATGAACTCCCTCTAGAACAGAGTGTACTCAACTCATATGTTTCAGTCTCGACAACAAACAGCCTGTGCTGCTGGGCTTAATTGCTGTCTGGCAGTTCCAACACACAAACTTCTCCAGCAGTTTTCAGATGCTTCAATACCACGGCTCCCTGGAAAATCATCAGAATCCATTCCCTGTCCTGTATTTTTCCCACTTGTCCTGTATTTTTCCCACTTGTCCTGAAGTTTTTTCTTCGCAGTTCACGCTGGGTCACAATTGTCAATCATCAAAAACGCTGCTTTGACTACAATTCCACCCAGATCATACTGCAGGCAATAATATCTTTGGGATAGGATTCATCTCACCTAACTCACTTTATTTCAGAGTTCAAGCATACATCCTTGGCTAGCCAGCTAATTCCCATCATAATCTGAATCTTCAGGCAGATGAAGATTCATTTAATTCCAACACAGGCTTCTAAATTAAGTGCAATGAATTTACCTCCTTAACTCCTTGACTATAGAAGGAACCCAGAAAATTAGCTCTGGCTAGTTGCTTTCTTTTTTAGATCTGGTTTAGGAATGGTTACATGATCTAGCTCCATGCAACAGTGTCAGGTCCCGGTGGGAATTTGATTGGCATATATATTCTAAAAGATTTAAAATATAGAAAAGATAAAATATCATTTTAGTGGCTGTTTACCCCAAACACCATATGTTCAGTAACTTCAAGACAATCTCTAAGAAGTCTAGCTGAGGTGTTCAAATGTCTTACCTTGTTACTCCTGGAAACTGTAAAAATTTATTTTATGAGATAATACAGCAGTGTCCATTTCTTCATATGACAATCAGCAATACTTTCTTTTATATTCAGTTTCAGACTTGCATAGGAAACAAGGTACCTGCACTTTCCAATGTCGGATATTTTTCACCTTGATTTTTCATTGGGCTTTCAAATCTGCATGAAATTTTTGCTTTTAAACCAGCTGAACATACAAATATACTATAATTGATTTTGGCATTGAGCAGAAGAAAAAGAGTATCATGTATTGGGGGTTTCTATTACCAGAACCCATTTGAGCTTTTTGAGAACCCTTTTTTTTTTTTTTTTTAACATAATAAAATGATTATGCAAGAAACTACAAGTGGCATGCTAAATCTTCCAGACATGAGAACAAATTAATGACTTAGTGGGTGAAATGCTGGAATGCTGACAACTGCAAGCTAGGCTTCTCTAATGAACTGGTAGCATGGTTAACAGCCTGCAACCAAAATGTCTTATAATCCTTATGTGAACCATCAATTTATGCCTTTAAACTTACACTGCTATTATACCATTAAATTCCTATTCTTCCCTTGCCAAAGCTTACTTTATTTTCCTGGGCAAATTCTACACTAACACAAAATGTTAGCCTAGGGTTGTTTGGAGAAACAGGTGTATATAGGAATGAAATGTACATCAAACTTTGTGGGCATTCACACAGGGTAAAATAGATTAAGCTTGCACGTTGAGATGCTGGAAGGTAGAAGTATCTGAAAGAGTAATTAAGAATAAAATACAGTAAAAAGCCATCTATCCCTTTTATCTTACACCCTCTTTAACTTTCTTCTTTTTCTTCAGCTTCCTCCCAGTCAGATATTCTTGCATATAACTTACATATTAAGTACTTTCATGCTCTGTGTAAAAATAGTTTCAGGTTGTTCTAGTTTCTAGAAGGGCAATTACTGAGACACAGGTGTTGTGAAAAAATAGATAAAGGAAGCTTTCTTTCAGAGCCTCGTCACAGACAAAGAGAAACCAGATGTTGCTTCCCCTGCTCAGCCCCCCTCTATTGTTGTACTTTTTGGCTTAGGAAATTCCCAAATCTAGGAATGTATAACCAAGTGGTTATCTCCATAAGTTCACTGAGACATCTGCTATTTCCTTTTGCTGGAGATACTTGCTGGACTTTCACGCTGGGCCTGTTTCTGGCGCTTCTTACATTTACTAATTCCCACCTGCTGAAACAGACCCATCAGCCTACAAAGCCAGGCAGCTCTGGGGCCATCCCTGCCATGAGACAGTATAAACCAGTCCAAAGTAATTTTTCCTCCCTGCAGAAACCTATGCCAAGACCCTGTCATTTTAAAATCTCTACTGTAACATTTCATGGCTATTCCAAAAGACACCACTACTTGCAGAATGTAGTTATAAAATACTACCCCATAAACTCTGAAAACTATTGTGTGATAAAATCATCACATAAACTGTCACCAAAAACAAGGGCAGGGGGGGACAAGTAATAGAAATTCAAGCTTCTTGAAGGAAGGATAGTAAATATGTTTTTATTTTACAGTAATTAACACCACCTCCTTGTTATCTTCAGATCTTTTAAGGTGTCATACTAAATGATGCTCTTCATGAAAAGTAACTTTTAGCCATTTCTAAAAGGCAGAAAAATTACTTCTGAGTAAGAAAGCTAAACTGCTTTTCTTAAAACAACATATTCAAAAAGCCTTACAGGTGTGCCCTGCCAGAAATAACTGTATCAAAAACCTAGAGATTTTACTTTGGTTTTATGCTTGTAGGGTGATCATCTATTCCCACAAAAGCCAATTGAAATTTTGACATCCACTTCAATGGTGACAGAATTTCACTCACTGAGTTAAATGACATTTATTAGATTTTCATGTTAAATGCAGAAGAAAATCCTGTTCAGATTCCTGCTAATCCAGACTCAGAATTTCTACACAACTAAAGCAAGAAAGTTGGTAACCTCAGATCTCTTCTAAACTGTATAGAAATGACCCAATTTCCCACATTCTTTTGAATACTAAATCTTTGAAGCCTGTGATGAGGGAGGAACCGCTATGTTGCACTTTGAGTTTCACTCAGTATTCTGACTGCAGTCTTTGTGAGTCTGCAAGGATTTACATTCATTGTCTCTCCAGTCGCTTGCAAAATGATTTCTAAAAATTCTCTCTTTCAACTACTATTAGACACTGTCTAATACAGGAACGAGGAATTCCTGCCCAAGGGCTAGATACAATCTGCAGCTTAATTTCAGGCAGTCTGCAGCCAAATGAGTTTCCATGTGTGTGTATTTATTATTGGCTGAAAAACCAAAGTGCTTATTGACATATGACTTGCCAAATGCCTCCAACAGACTTAGTTGGTCCTTCTCAAGGAAAGGACCTCTACTCCAGGGCTAATAAACTGCAACTCAACATTACAGCTACCAACCAAGCAACACAGAACCATAATATTGCAGATTATTCCAGAGTACATAAATGCAGTATTCCAATGTGATTATCACATAGGTTTACCATGCTGGTGCAAAGGGCACCATTAGCAAGGCATAAGTGAGACTACTCAGTGCCGGCAGCTTCAAATCAGTAAATGGCAAAGATAGGGAGAAGAAGTAAGAAATTACTACACCTTGGGCTTCAGAGTTCAGAGAAGATTTGGGGACTGACAGGAAAACAAACAAACAAATAAACATCTTTTTGCTTTCAACTATTTTTTGATCATTTGAAACAGAAAGTGAGGAAGAAAACATAATTTCCTCAAGGTTCCTTTTTAAGAAAACTGTACTTTTATATCAAGCAACATTAAAAGAGAATGCAATAGATTCAAAGGAAAAAAAGAGTTCAGGACTGAGGAAGTTGCTCACATCTTCTTGTTGCTTGATCTGAACCATCTCATATCCATCTAGGTTATTGCTGTATCCTCTGTCACAGAAGAACATGATTATTCATGCAGTAAGAGCCACTGCTATGCAACAGCTGTGCTCTAATGGAGGGAGGGAGGAAGGAAAGGGAGGGAAGGGAGGGAAGGAAAGGGAGGGAAAGGAGGGAAGGAAAGGGAAGGGAGGGAGGAAGGGAGGAAGGGAGGAAGGGAGGAAGGAAGGAAAAGATGGAAAAGAAAGATGGAAAAGCAAATGAGAGTGAGGCAAATGTAATGGGTTTACATTGACACCCTTCATAAATCTTGATCATGTCTTCAACAAGACCTAGAAAAATCACAATTTCACTCCAGGACAGGGATGTTCATTACCCAGGTTCAAACTGTATGAAAAATTACTGTGGGAGAATCACTCACAATTGATTTATGGATAAATTGAGGAAAGTAGAACTGTCATGGCCAACTCAATGCCTTCAAAATATCTTCCAATCTTGCACCTACACTAAAAGATTTGCAGGAAGCCGCTCCTATTATTTGTGTACCCAAACACAAGGTATTAGCCCAGCATATCCCATTAATCATTCCAGCCACCTAGAAATGAAAGCTATAATAAAATGG
This sequence comes from Cyanistes caeruleus, assembly GCF_971803275.1. Taxonomy (NCBI): domain Eukaryota; kingdom Metazoa; phylum Chordata; class Aves; order Passeriformes; family Paridae; genus Cyanistes; species Cyanistes caeruleus. Next base: position 112,793,078 of record NC_141701.1, read on the forward strand.
AGAAAGGAGAAAAATTAATTTTACTTGATCTCTACCTGGAAAAAAATACTGTTGTAAAATAAACACTTCTCTCTTTATAAGCCTCAGAGAGTGCTTAAAAATATTTATATTTTAAAATCTAACAAATTTATTCATGTTTCTTTAAGTAAAAAATAAAAAAATAAAAAAAATTCTGCCAGAAGGAAGACTCAAGCTTCAAAATATTTGTTCATCTTATTTTTAAAAAACACCAAATTTCTTGAGAGTTGTTCAAGGCAAGATAAACAAAGAGATCATTTCATATAACAGATCATTTTGGAGATCAGCTGTTCAATGTCTCCATATGCTTCAAATCAATACATAGAGTGCACGGATGTTTCAGCTAACTTCTGTGCTTCAAGAAGTGCAAAAATATCTAAGGTCATGCATTCTATGCTCACCAGCAAGTTCATCATTAACAGACAAGTTACTTAAGAGCTGCATCATGCCTTCAGGAAAATTTAACTTGTACAAAGAGTTAAATATATTCAAATTACAGTTTGAAAACTGGAGCATGAAGAAACTAAGTAACAAACCCTCTGACAAGGCACATTTGTTGTGAGTTAAGCTTTTATGGGACTACAGCTGTCAGCTATCCTTTACCTCTCTTAAAATGTTGAAGCTGAGGTCATGACATTAAGACTGAACTGTTAATATCACCTCCCAAATTAGTCATAATTACTATGTTTTTGAACCACTGTGGGGCTTCATCCTGAATGCCTGTGGGCCTACACTATGGGATGAGAAGGGACTAAGTTCCTGACCTCTCACCTCCAACGTAAGCAGCGTCCTCTATTAATTTCTCCTCTATCTCCTAAGGCTGTATTTTTGGTCTTTCTTCTGGCAGGAGCTTTCTCAGGCTCTTGAATGTTCTTGTCACCCTTTTTCCAATTCCCCTATTTCAGTCACATCCTTTTTGAGCTCAGGAGGCCAAAATTGTGCACTGTGTTCTAGCTGTGACCAGAGGCACAACTTTGTACAAAAGGCTGTACAATGTCCTCTCAGTTACTCAACTTCTTAGCAGTCTTGAATGATGTGAAAACTAATATCACAGTTGGGTTTTGGCTGTTATAATTTGATCAAGTTACCCCACTGATCTCTCATACTCATCTTTTCTGGATCTGTCAGGACTGACTGTTCACACTCAATTGTTCTTTATTCACCACTGATCTTCATCCAGCACTGTTCTGCCCACTTGGTGGAAAACTTTAGAATTAATACTTCTTGTTCCTCCTGACAGGCTGTGTAAGTATTTCCACACAGATTTTGCAACATGGTGGCTCTAGCTCTCTCTCAACAAATGTAAACAACAGAAATCTTTGTTCATTTGCAGATGTCCTAAGCCCAGCTTTGGCCTCTTTCTACCCCAACAGATTAGCCTAACCTCCCTCTGCTTTTCCTCTCCTCCCCACCTTTCAGTCTGATAATAATATTTGTCTGTTACTCCACAATATTGGAGTTTTTGCAGGTTTTTTTTTTTGTCCAGAGCTCTATCACTCACAACATTTTGTTTCCAATTACTCTTTACTTTTCTAATAGATTTTCTGTGCTAGAAGTCACTGAAACATTGGCTCTGATGAAAAAAAAACAAAAAAACCCCAAAAACAAAACAAAACAAAAAAAAACAACACCAACAAAAACCCCAAAAAACTGGTGGACTACATCATGCCTCTCTGGTATTTTTCTATTGTTTTTAAATCAGGATTTCAAGTTGGTTGCCAACTTGCAAAGTGTTACTTAAATATATCACTGAATTAACTAACTACGCCTGTAACTGATTTACAGCTGAAGCTTTGTTTCCAGTAGAATTTTTAGGAGACACAAGCTTCAAATCACTGTGAAACCCAGCCACAAATCAAAGTCCTCTGACATATGGGACCAATTGGTCTAGTAGAGGTTTGCTGCTGAAGCAGTCAGCAGTTTGTGCTTGAATCCCAGCCCTTGGTCACTCCATTCCTGCTCACAACATTTTGCTATCTTCAGTATTGCACTACTCTCTTTGCAGATTTGCCAGGCGCCCATGCAGATTCACAGGTGTTACTGTATGACTTCTGGAAACCAGAACATGTCTTGCAATTCTAGAAGCCTGTCAAGGGTTCTTCTTGCCTCAAGGCCTTCCAGAACTTGAATTCTGAGTTCCAAAGGCACATCTGCCATGCAGGAATTCAAGGCTTTGGTATGGGACACAAATAAGCAATCCAGGAAAGACAGGAAAAATGAGTAGGACACAGTGTCTTCCCTGATCTCTGCTGAATCAAGGAAGCAGCTCTATCAAGGATGTTTTTTTAATCCTTCTGCTCCAAGAAAACTGGATGCTGTGTATTTTTGAGGATGAATGCTAGGAAAGCACAAGCCAGAAAAATTCTACTGACTCAACAAGCATTTTGGAGAAATGAAACAAAGGAAGAAAGAAAACCTAATCTGTATGATGTGGTCCAACTTTACTTTCATCATCTTTGATGGAGAGACAGAGACTAATGAAACCGTAGCAGAGGCCAATATGACAGCAGGGTTATTGTAGATTATATCCATAATAAAAAATGCAATAAAATTACAAGGATGCACTGGTGTTATTACACTTTAGAAATTAAATTCCAGTGCTGAAAGACTCAAAGGCATAGATATATTCTGAAATCTTTCAGACAGCCTTCACAATGACAACATTTCTTCCTCAGGGCACAGTCCTGCTTTGCCCAAAATTAGACTGTGCCTCCTTTTCAGTTCCAGCACTGCAAGATTAACCTTGGCATCTTTGTTCCATGTAAGCATCCACAGAAACTGCAGCCACTCTCCCTCGGATCCCTGTCCCACACTTGTTTGTTCAGGAGCCTGCAACATTATCAATGTCTCATTATTGAATGAAATGCCACCACAGTGTGTGAAATGCAGCCCAAAAGTGGGCACTTCTTGTCTATTTTCCCTAAAGTCAACAGCACACAGGGCAAAAAGACAACAAAAACCCCTATGTGTGTGCTTCCCCTGCTCCATGACAGCTGCATTTCATCATGTCATCCACCCCAGGATCACTGTCTCTGGGTTGGGAATATAGCTCTGTTCCCAGCATGCTCCCCATTTGCCTGTCACTTTAGTGTGGTGGGTGATGAGTAACCCTCCTTCTTCCTTACATCAGCATCTTTAAGGCTTTAATATTCTGTTTGATCTCTTTGAAACTGTGGGAGGAGTAAGCAATTTTCTGTCTGGCTTATTAGCTAGGTAGGAAATACTCCCCAATAAACACATTCTGTGGCATTGCCTTTAGACCTCTTATCCATGACATTGTTCTGCCCTTTTTTTGGTTTTTTTATAAGACATTTTTGTTTAACTTTACGCATTCAGGCAAGTAGATATAATGCAAATAACCTGAAAGCCAATGTTATTTATAACTTTACTGCACATAACACCCTCATTCTCCCCACCACCCTTTCATTCTATAAAAATATACAAGAGTAAACAGGCACTCCAGAAAAAGAAAACCAGGCATCCAGTGTTAAAAGTGAACAGCTAAGAGCTTAGCAGCAGCAAATATAACCTCACCTCCTTGTGAATAATGCCTTCCTATTTAGTCTGGTTACAGGTGCACTGTGCTGCAAATACTATGCTGTGGTATCAGCTTTTCTCTACAATCTTTACCACAAGGCTGGAGGATTACGTAAGTGGAGGCAAAAGAACCCATTTGGAGAATTGAAAAAAAGCAAGTCTGTTTAAAAATTAGGACTTAAAAAAATTGTAAAAATCAGAATGAAAAAGCTGAAATATAGACAGTGTTATGTGGAAAAAAAGGGAAGGGAAGGGAAGGGAAGGGAAGGGAAGGGAAGGGAAGGGAAGGGAAGGGAAGGGAAGGGAAGGGAAGGGAAGGGAAGGGAAGGGAAGGGAAGGGAAGGGAAGGGAAGGGAAGGGAAGGGAAGGGAAGGGAAGGGAAGGGAAGGGAAGGGAAGGGAAGGGAAGGGAAGGGAAGGGAAGGGAAGGGAAGGGAAGGGAAGGGAAGGGAAGGGAAGGGAAGGGAAGGGAAGGGAAGGGAAGGTCTAGCAAAACAACTTCAGAGGAACATCTTTGTCCAACTTTCTGCCCAGATATTGTGAGCAGCGTTTCACATCAGTTGCCTGCAGTTTCTTCCAAGGTACTGATAAAGGGGTAAGTGTCACTTCAAACATAAACATCTATTACTCAAGCCTCCTGCTCATCACAGATGAGGCATATCCCAGGTTAACAACATGGGCTTCATTTCTGTGGAGGCTTACAATAGCTTCAGAGCACTTGGCCAAAAGTCCCAACAAGCCTGCCATCAGGATGAGAAGTGAAAGGGCACTCAAATGCTTTTTATGTGTTGTCTCATGAAGAAAATCTTCAGAAAAATTTTACAGGGAAGCTTTTAGAGAAAATAAAAATATTTATTTATTTCCTCTACTGAGGATTTCTGAATTCACACTGACATTTGACTGAGCAGTTACTTAGCATGCTATACACCACAATGAACTTAAAACAGCAGACACAGTAAAGTTCCCCTTTTCCCCAGAGGATGACAATAGTGTATACTTTTCATAATGTGTTACAATTTTTCAAAGTTTGGGGGGGTTTTTCTTCTTTTTTTAAAGGCTGAAACATGGGAAAGTATGTTTGAAAGGAAGGATCTAAGATGAGAGGGACACTGAAATTGGAGATACAAAACTTGTTTCTGTGATACATTAAATATCCTACCATGGTCAAACAGACACACACAATAACATTTATATGTGCAAAAGATCCACAACCATAGATCTTCCACCACATCTAGAAGTTGCTTCAGCAGCAGATTTTGTAATCAGTGACAGGCACCTGTAAGACAAAACAATAAGGAACGAGTGTTAACAAAGAGATACTTCTCCCATCCACAGCTTGTAGCTCACTAGAATTCGCAAGAATCTTTAAGATCAAGGGTGGCTAATTCATCTCTTGGTCCTGTGCCATTCTGTGATCAGCAGATGACTGATATCTGATTTATCTGTGATCTAGGCATACTGTAGGGGCAACAGGGCTGTCCATGGAGACACCCAGCAGTACCCAAACCTATAAAAGATGGAGGAAGTGAAGCAGCATCACACCTGTCAGCCTCCAATCAGCAAGATCACCCTCCATTTGGTGCACAAAGTGGGTGTTTTTACCCACCAGCATTATGGTTTATGTCACTTGTGTTGTTAACAGCACACTGGGGAAAGGTAAGACAGCAAACATGCATTTGTAATACACCACCCGGCTCATCAACAGGAGCAGTAAAACCTTTAAAACAGACATAACAGCAAAAGCAATTAAGGAAACTCCTTCAGTTCAGAGCTACCTGGGGCGAGCACATGAACTGGCATACAAGCTGCCTGGAGGCCCTGGAGAGCAGTTGCTGAATTAGTGAGGATTGGAACAACTAATTGGTGATTGTTTATCAAATAATACACTAGCAATTCCACTGTGCTCTAAGAGGGAGGCAAGAATAAAGCCATTTCAGGTGCCACCACTGTGAACTTAGCATTTTTTCTAAGATACGTAAGACATATTCTTCAACTCTTTTAAGTATCCATATGCAGACTAGACAGAGGCTGGCAGGAGGCACATTTATAAGTGCATTTATTTCAAGTGTCTCTGCTAGTTCAAAGGACTCAAACAAAAACCGTTGTCTAAAAAAAACACAGATGTGGTTTGGAAAGGAGAAGGAGGACAACTTATCACTTTTAAGGTGGGAGGGAGGGATGGCAAATATGGTACTAATTAATATAAAGCCTTCTTCTTCCTTGCTGCCCCGCTGTCCCCAAACACACAAAATGAAGAGTCTACTCAGCTCTGCTCTCTCAATACTCTTGGCACGTACCTCCTTCTCTCTCCCCCTCACACTCCCTCTCTCTCCATAAAGGGGCATGAAATGAGAAATTTTAGCAAGGTTTCTTTACAGAAGAGAGGCTTGGCTTCAAGCCCAGTATACATATGTGGGAGGGAGTCTTCAAAGAGAGACTCCCTCAGCGCTGCCCAAGAAAGCAGTACTTCTCACGGTCCACAAGCAAGGTTTTCTGGGACTTCCTGGCTCAAGCCCCACCAGACCCTCAGAGACAATAAATGCCCAATGAGATAAAAACATCTGCATGATGCTGTCTTGAATTTTACTTAGCTTGAACTTCAGGAAAAAATGACCACATGTCGAGAGAAATGGCTAAAAAAATCCCCAAACCCAATCAAAAATTAAAAAAAAAAACTTGTGGTGTCACTGGATTTTCCTTTTATATAGCATGTCCAGTTATATGAACTAGTCAATTTATATTAAGGATTATATGTTGTCTTTAGCTTCATATGGATGATTTCTTTTCAACAAGTCCTTGTAGACTCTTGTAATGGTGTTTTGGTATAATTATACAAACATAGACAATTTACACTTACAAAAAGGCCATCTGCAGGTATAGTTTAAAAACATTTCCATGAGCAAACTGAGTCGTCCAAGAAAAAAACCCTTTTTTTCCCCTGGTCTAAATTCATACATTCTAGGGATTTTGCTAGCATAGCAATGATTACAAAACTAGAATAATTCCTTACTGGACACAGCTATGCCAGCAAGACTAAAGCCTTCCTCTCAATTAGGTTGAAGTACTTCATATTTAAGCAACATTTATAATACAAGCTCTTCCCCTCACAGCACACTGCATCCTCCCCAATCACCTGGCTTTTCATTGCTACCTGCCCATACTCTGGTAACCATGGATCTCCTAGACAACATTTACAGCATCAAGTATGCCACTGCAGGCTTGCCTAGGGCCTTTTAAAAGGAGCTTATTTTTGATTGTTTGAAAAAATTTTCCTCCATCATGCAGACAGACATTCTGCAATTTCTGATGAACCCTCATTCCCAGCTTACAGCCAATTCTGACCCACTTCTTAGTATTGTGCTAGTAAATGCTTACCACACAGTTGAAATGTATGTTTGCTTTAGTTGTGTCTCCATCCTGTTTTAAAGTTCACAACATGAATCAAATGTATCTAGTTTCCTCAGCCATATTTCCACTTCGAACATATCAGGAGGTAAACAAAGCAGACAGCTCTTAACTGATTGTTTTTTGTGTAATTAAGTAGGAGTTTCTTACCATGTTTAATGAAATCCAGAATGCTTCAGTGTAGATGCCTGAAAAAGAGAGAAAAGTGTTTAAACTATAGTCTTTTGCTCAATAAAAGTCTAACTCAAAAAAAAAAAAAACAAAACAACAAACTATTGCCAGCATAATTCTATAGGTTGAGTTAAATAAATAAATACTTATCTGATTAATTGTTGCCTGGAATCCATTTGTGCTTGTATCTCTTGAGTTAGAGGAGATATTAAAAAAAGTGCACAGGAGATTTGAAATCTGAGGACAACCTAAAGCTTGATTTTAAGAAGGCTCAATGCACCAGTACTTTCCCAAGGCGTGGGTGAGACAGGTTTAGTCATCAGGTGTGACAGAGAGCAGTCTGTTGCAATCCAACATTACGTGGAGAGCCAACTAGAAAGCAACGCATTTAGCACATACACTGCACACATTACAATACCCTCAAAGAAAAGAAAATCAGGTGTTTCAGTAGACAGGTTTTATTCAGGTCAGCTGCATTTCAGTCTCTGAAAAGCTACAGCAAGTGCCTGGATAGAAAGATGTTCACAGTTTGGAGATTATTGTCAGACATCAACATTGCTGTTATTCACTTGTGGGTGACACACTAATGTAATATGTATAAAGCTATTAAGACAAAAAGACCCTTCAAAATTAGTAAAATAGCTTTGTAAATTAGGACTTCACCCAGAACCTGGTTCTGTCCATCTCAGACTTCTCTTTTTTAAAATCCTTCTGCATTTCTCTTCTGCAAGAAAACTCACTGAAATCCCTTCACAAAAGCTTGAATTGCTTTTTAAGGGTAGGAGCTTGTTTGCCTCGTATTTAAACAATACCCTGGCACAGGGTGGGTGTAATTGCATGGGAAGAGACAGATGGGATAGGCTCAGAGACTGAGGAAGTCAAGCATCCTATCACACTCACGACTTTCACTTTTTCCCCCTCAGGCAACTCCAAACAGCCTCAGCCCCTTCCCCAGTCCCACTGTCCCACCCTCTGGGACTCTCCAGCTCCTAGCTATCCCAGCTCTCTGGTGAGATGATTCCCTGAACCAGAACTGCATTTTTGTGTACAACAGCCTTTGGGAGAGTTTTCTTTAAGGGGTATGTCCAAACATTCCTGTTGGCAAGGGAACTCTTGGCATCTATAATATCCCAGGGCAATTTCAGAGCTACAGGAAGTCCTTTTTGCTAGCTTTAAAACTGCCACCTAACCATTCTCTTGAGGCTGCTTAGCTCCCATGGCACGGGAGGGTGAATTTTCTATTTGCTTTCTCCATGCCACTTGAGAGTTCATAGACCTTTGTTTCTTTCTACCCAAGTGCTGTTTTCCATATGGGAGTCACTCTACATTTTTATCAGTATTTCCTGTATTATCTCCCCTTCCTCTGCATCCTTTCTAAAATGATGGAACAAGGATGCAATATTGATGTGTGCTGTGCATTTGTGCTGTAGCATAAAGACTTTTCTTTCTGTTCACAATTCCTTTACCGATCAGTCCCAGTATTCATGTTTTTTTCTTTTTCTCATTCCTACTGTACATTCAGCAAACATTTTTATACAACTATTATAAACCAAGGTCTCTTTCCAAATGATAATTTGGATTCCATCACTGTGTATTTCAATTTAGAATTGTTTATCTTCCTCTACACTCTTCTATGTTCGTCAACATTGAATTTCAACTGGCAAGTTATCCTTTAGTCACTCTCTATGGTGAGTTTGTTTTGCAGTCCCATAGCACATCCTCGCCTCAGCTATCCTGTCTGATCTGGTATCATCAGGAGGCTATTTTTTTCCTCATTTTCCACCTCTTTTAGGACTCAGTAGCATGACTTCACTGGCCTTACCATTCCTTCTCTAAAAGTTGGCCTGTTTCCCCTCACTTTTATTTCCTAAAATGAAATTATTAATAATTAATTGATTTCATTGAAAGTTTTTGAAGATGTATAAATAACAAAACAAAAAAAACTTAGAAAATTTGTTTATGCGATTATAACAGAAGCACAAACATTCTGAAGCTCAAAAATCTGTCCAAAATGTACTGTCCAACCCTTCTTTAAAGTAACCCTTATCCTTCACACACCAAGCTTTTAACTCCTTGAAATGACAGCGTATATTACCTATACCCTGGAACAACTCTTTCCCAACCACAGGAGTTACCCCATCTGTGGGGAATGAAAAGAGCTTTTCTCACTGTGCTTTCTTGTACCACATAAAACTGCAAACAGGAGGGCCAGTTCCAGACCCAGTTATGTGCTGCAAGTGCCCCATTGCTTCCAGGACCATTAAGCCAAGGTATGTAGTAGGAGACACCGGCTCTGGAGATTTTTTTTTCCCATATTGTCCATCTGGAAAGACATTTTTTCCTGTTCTTTTGTATTTTGGAAAAGCTGTAGCTCTTGTCTCCCATTCTCAGCCTTCTTGTACACATGCATAAGTTGAACAATGATGCATGTTCCATGCTCACACAAACCCTCTGGTTTTGAATGTCGTTCAAACAACACAATGCCACATATGGTTTCCCAGTGTTCAAGAGCAGTTCAGAAGTCCCAATTTAGACTCTGAGGCCCACCAAGTAAAAAGGAATGTGATGCATATGTTCCCAGTTCTAGCTCAGCAAATATAGGCTAGAGGAAGAGAAAAACATCAAGCCTGGTAACTTAATATTACACTGGATGAATAAGTATAATTTTCTAAATAAAAATAATTGGCTCAAATATAATGCCAATAACCCTTCAGGGACTTGAGCTGGTGAGTACCATTGAGAATAATAAAAGAGGCAATTCTTACTGCATGCATACACTTTAAGAACAAAAACACAGTGTGAGAATTTTAATTCCAATAATTTGGATAAAGCTGGCTGCCCTGAATCAGCAAGCAAAGCACAACGGGTATAGCGAAGTACAAAACCAAAAGAACTGTAACTTTTAGACAGCAATCCAAGCTCAGCTAAGCACAACACCAGGAGTGCTAGGACTGCACACAAAGTGAATGCTATGCTACAACATGTAACTTCTTTAGGAATAGGATCTCCACCATAGAAGTACAGGCCCCTGGCACACAGCAGATCTGAAGTGGCTGGTGGTGCTCACAGAGCAGTGCTGTGGATGGAAAGGTGTCTGCTCAGGCTCTGCATGGCCCTTTCCTGCGCCACAAGCAGTACGTGATTACTCCTAAGCAATGAAGAGTTGAAAAAAATAAAACATGAAGGATATAGATACTGGTATTATTCTGATTCTGCCTTCTCCATCAGAGTTCTGCTCATTGCAGCCTTAAAGCACAGAAGCAGCTGGTACTTCCTCCTCAGAGGAGACTACTCCAGAGACTGGTCAACACTGCAATTAAAGGATGCACTTATTCATTACACAGACCCTCTAGATTTCCCCAAGGTAACCAGTGAAACTCCAGTCTATCTTTTTCAAGGACATAAACACTGTGGGAACAGAGCAGTCAGCCCCTGCCATTCTGGCCAGGATGCACCTCCTGCAGCACACATTGCTTCCTTAAGACCCAGTGCAGCAGGGATCAAGGAGTGGATTCAGCCCAGCTCATTCACCATTTAAAAATTAATGGCAAATGTAGCCTCTCTAGCTGCAGGTAAGGCACCCCAGAGACCTCTGAAAACTAATGTCAGCCCTCCAACTCCTGTTCCTATTACAGCACTAATCTTCAGTTTCATCCACACACCAGTAAATGCTTAAAGCTGCCTGTTAACTCTACCAAAGGACTGCTTTTTCACTCGTCTCACATACCAGAAAGGTAAATGCAACATGCCGATACACATATTCTGCTATCAAAGAATGACTTAGAAGTATCAAATTTTTAATATCGTATACTTATTTACTGATGCCTGCCCTAGCAGGCATATGTAACCTAATACTGTATTTTACTGATATTGCAGACAGTATAACCAATCTCCTAAACTCTCAACACTCTCAATGGATTAGTATGATGTGTGGAGCAGTTTTAGCTTACAAAGCACTACTTTATGTGTAGAGTTATTGATTTAACTTAGAAATTCTGCTACGTCGTGTATTTTTACTGATTTACCTTTACAGTAGTGTAAGAATATCTTTTCTCCCCCCAAAAAACTTTGACACATTTCCTTATCCAATAGGAAATATTACTCCTAATAGGATTTCAGGACAGGCTCTCAGTAATCAAAATTATGACTTTAGGAAAAATTTTTTGTGTTGCAGGGCTCCTCCCACATTACTTATGTCTTTTTTTCTAAATAAACCTGGCATACCACCTAAACTTTCCAGAAATTTCTCAAAGAAACACCTGCAGTTCTATATCAGCATGCCCTGTCCCCTCTTCCAGCCTCAAGCCAGGCAGATACCGATCCATAGGAAAAATTTTTCCCCCAGATGAAATACTTCCCAAAGGTACTGATACATTTTCCTTCTTCTCAGCCATAGTAGTCATTCAATCCTCTTGTCTCCTCTCCTTCTGAATGCTGCAGGAACCTCCCATGTGCCAGCCCCAGTCCCAGCTCACTTTCTAGCACATATGGAAAGCTGCAGCTGAATAGTGCATACAAATGACAGCAATAAAATAATCCTGTGGCATTGCTAAAAGCCTATTTTGCAAGTACATTTTAAAAACAAGACCAAACCTGAGAACCACTCAGGAATGTCAATGGCATTCTTCTCCAGCATTTCTTCATCATCAGCTATCTCTGCATCAACGCAACTCTAACTCCTACCTTCTGCCCTGCTCTGCACCTCTTTCATCACTGTTTATATAAACATATTTTCTTCTGTTAACTATTCTGTATGTTTAAACCCTCCTTTACTCTGCTATGTTAATCAATAACAGCCCCCACCAACTCTATCTTTCATTCCTCTGCTAATCAATGTGATATTGAAAGGGCTTCAATTTTACCTTATGATGACATAACATGGCACAAACCATCATCAAAAAAAGAAGCCTAGAGTCTAGCTCTATAAATATACTTTCCCCCTTTTTCTTTGCAGAGAAAAATTACACCAATAATTAAATATGCCTAAAGGCTCACCTAGTCTGTATCTTGAAGTACCCCAATTCACCACATTTTTGTATATTCAATGAATTGTAGTCTTTGACTGTATTCATCAAAACTCTCCATTTCAGCCCATGGCCAGTAGCCAGTGACATGGCATGTGACTTTAGTAAGGGCTTAGTCTTACAAATAGTTGCTGCACTTCTGTTGATTCACATTAACCAGTTGCATGTATGTTTTTCTCTGGCTTATGGCAAATGCAGGATAACTCACATTAGCTTCAAAAAAGTCTTGTCTCATGGAAAGAATGCCATATGTTTCTGTATGACTTCAACGCCACAAGGAAATAGCCACAGAAAAGATTTACACATTAACAGATAAAGCATTGCTTTAGTCTCAGATACTTTACCTTGGTTTCCAGTGTTTCCACACCTTCACACTTTAAGATAAAGTTATCATAGTATGCTACCAAATTCCCACTATGTTTAAAAAATATATTTAAGTTTATATCTAAACTTCTGTTATGGTAAATAAAGCCCTGTGATTTCAGAAGGCACATAGATCATAGATAAATGGGTCTAGCAACCAAAATCTTCTCTCTCACACAATGATAAATTGTGCCATTCCAGTAGCTATTTAGACCTCATTGCCTGAACTCATGCTGACCTGAAACATACCCATTCCTTCATTACCCCAAGCTTTGTGTCATGTGCAGCATCAAACAACTTATCTTCTTCCTGCTTACAACACCTCCAGCAACGGCACTCTTTTCAGTGTTAAAAAAAAAAAAAGAAAAAAGGAAAAAAAAGCAGACTATTTAAAATGAACTGATGCTTATGAAGTTAAAACAAAACAGAGCAGCACACCCGACTCTGCTCTGTATTTTTCAGCAGCACAATATCCTGCGGTGGCCTCAGCCAGCTGGGCTCTGTGACCCTTGGACTGATCCCTTGAGTGTGTTCCCATTTTATCAAGCAATGAACATTCCAGCCCCAAAGCCAGCAAGAAGTTTGTCACTGACTTCAGTGGAGAACAGGAACCGGCTCAATCATAAGAAACCTTGAGCTAAATAAAGCAGCAAGAAAAGGCACAAGAGGGAGGTGGGGGGTGTCAGCTTGGAGTGCTGTGGGGTACAGCTCTGCTTGTTACCAAGGTTACTTGGTACTTCCCCACATAAGATTTCATTTTCAATCACCAATAAATCTGAAAAAGTTTGACCCCCTTGAGTGGGAAACTGGGGTTGTAAATGTATTAAATATGTACTGCAGCCTGATACGGTGGGGGAGGAAAAGGTTTCCAGATATAACATTGTAGGCAATTTTGAGAAAGAGGTTACAGGGAAATGTGTGGATGGGGAAAGCTCTTTTCCGGTAAAGACTCGCCACTGTGGCCCTGCTTTGGGTTTGACAATAAGTATGACACATCAAAAATTTACTGTTTGTGTCAGGAATGTGTCTAAACAAAAACCTGCCTGAATCTGAACAAGGTGTAAGTCCTCAAACAGAATGGAAAAGAAAAACACCAGTTAAAAAACAGTCAATAAAGATATATTCAATTTTTAGCTGCTTTAGCCAATAAGCTGCTTAGGCAATTTCAGCCATTCCCTCAAGGCTCCCAAGCCAGCAGGTTTGCTCCTGGCTGGGGCTGAGCAGAACTTTCCCTGAAACTGCAATTCCAGTGTGCTGAATCCCATTCTGTATAAAAGCATGGATACCCTCTTCCTCCACCAGTGTCTTCCCAGCCAACATCCCATTTTCTCCAGTGAACATGGAAGAGAAAGTTTTCAGAACCAAACACAGCAGGGACAAAAGTGTCAGGCTTGCAACATTTAGGGAGAAATAGAGGGGGAAAAAAGTATGTAGGTAGAGAAATTTGTCTCCCTAAACCCTTAATGACTGGCCTGGAGAGGCTGAAATTACAATAAATGAGAAATGTTATCTGAAAGTCATGGAAACTGAGACCATTCACAAACCTGGCACTGAAATCTGGCTAAAAAAACATGACAATGAGGTGTGGCAATGTGGGTGTGAGTCTCAGCTCTGATGATTTTGGATGCAGAAGAAATGCTGAGACTATGTCCAAGAGTACCAATTGTCTGAAGAACCTTT